>NC_086240.1:2765000-3065000 GCF_036321145.2 Pelmatolapia mariae | reverse complement strand
AGGCCCGGGGGCCAAATTGGCCCATGGCCATTAATATTACGGCAATGAAATTCAGTAGTAAGTAAACAATTTAATGACAGAAAAGTTCCTATTTTTCAACATCTACTATAGAAATTTCAGGGGTTTTGTTATTGTAAAAACAAAAACAGCAACAAAAATAACAACAAACAAGTCCTCAGTAAAACAAAATTTAAAAAAAGAAGAGAAAATCCATTCTGTTCTTGACAATGATCTTTTTACACATTTATTTCTACAATTTAGACTCAAAGAGTTGTGCTGATTTCAGTTACTAAAGAAGAATTTCTTAATCATGTAGAAAAACTGAGACATACTGTTGAAGCTGTACTTTCTTTTTCCCTATATTAATATATCTCAGGGACCAAAAATAGACCACTTTTTATGTAAAGTACTTTAAGATCATTTATTTTTGTAGTCCCTGTGTCTCAAAGTGCACAACACTCCACTCTTTGGTCTGAGTGTGCCAGCATCCCCGATGTCAAAGGTCTGTCCCGGGACAAGAGTGAAGTCAAACCTCTGGAGCAGTTTGGCCATCACCACTTTAGCCTCCATCTAAAAAACACAACAGCGCCCACAGAGATGAGTCAGTGTGTTTATAGGTGAGTGGGTCAATGTTGACTCACACTGTCATCATCACCTGAGCAAAGTTCTGTCCCAGACACGAGCGAGGACCGAGGGCAAAGGGGTAGTAGCAGTAATAAGGCCTTGTTGAACAGACAAGAGACAGCCTCAGTTACTGTGAACCATTTCACTCATCTTCTCTGAGATAATAAAGTGTGTGCAAACATTAAACATAATAAAGTCAGCATGGTGACACAGTGTGTTCCTTACTTGGGAGCATCTGGGTGAAATCTGTCTGGATCAAATCTCAGTGGATCCTTGAAGAATCTCTCCATTCTCCCACTCACATAGGAGCTGAACTAAATATGAAAAGATTTAATTTCACATTTTATTCATAAGTGTTTTTGTTAGCAATTGTTTGAAATAGTTGAATAACAGTTGACCTGTTTTGATAATATATTTGGTGCCAATTTCTTTTAAACATATAAACCTGAAACTCAGTTTCTCTTTTAGAGTTTGAAACATGCTAAAAAGAAAAGTAACTCACAAAAACACTGAATCCTCCAGGTATGTGGATACCATCAATCACCATGTCTTCAGCAACATCACGAGATGTGCCCGGAGCTGTGGGGTAAATTCTCAGAGTCTCTTTCAGCACCTGAAGGAAGGTTACAATGAGAGGGTAACCCCGCCCCCGACACACACACATTAAGGATTGTACATTAATATACGTTATTGTGAAAACTGTTGTCGGAACCATACTGAAATTAACCAGATAAATATTTTATATTGAGAGAGTGAGCGTGTGCAAATGGCTAACAAACAGCCATTATAATTCATCATACATTGAGAATAGCAGACAAATCAACAATGCACCTGTTCCAATTAATGGATAATTAATATTATACTGAACACAGTCCAAAAGATTCAATAAGCCACATCAGTGTCTACTGTTTACTATCATAGCCAAGTGGCTAACAAAGGTAAACAGAAGTTTTCCCAATCCCTGCTAATGAATGTTATCTTGTTTCAGGATACAGCCCTAGTTTGTTGGTTTGTTTTTATTTTGTTTTATTTTGCGAGCTGGTTATTAGCTCTAGCCAGCCAGAGAATCCCCCGTGACGCCACCCCTCTCCTCCCTGTGTGGCAAGCAGCAAATGGGCAATAGAAAACTGATCGGTGCCCATGCAATCCCCAAAATGTGCTGGCATGATGTCGGCTCAGCGTGGGTCCGAGCAACTTTTTTGCCGATGCCATGATGCCACCACCACCACGATGCTGCCCTGGGCAACTGCCCATGTCGCCCATATCAAAAACCACCACCGCATGCAGGAACATAAAAATGTGTCCTTTCACCCCCATAAGGAAAAGATTTTGACATGACACTGATGCATGAGTTTCAGCGCACCGGTAACAATTTTTTATTGACACAACTAAGCAACCTTAATAATCACTTAGACTCTGGCAGACACAAATGCACAAAAAAGTTATTAGAATAAATAAAGAAATAAATGTACCGCATGTACCTGTGACAGGTAGACCAGCTCTCCTAAGTTGTCATAGCTTATGTCACATTTCATCCCAATGACATCATCGACCTCTTTCTTCGCTCTAAGAAATAAAAATACAATTTAGAAAACCAAAAAATTTTTATGTTTAATATTTGGATGGCTCAAATTAGAAGGAGTTGTTTTCACACAACGGGTTGACAATCAGATCTGAGGGACACACTGAACTAGAACTAGGATCTATCAGACTGACTGTACAACAAGTGTGTCACGGCAAGAAGATTTCTGAAGATCTCACAGACTTTTGTTTAAGTCCTCTTTACTGGTTGAACCTACAAGGTCCTATCAGCTGATGTTTCAGGTTATATTCATGCAAAAATATAGAAAATTTTCTGTTTGACTTCTTACTTCTCCAGTATTTCAGGATGTCTTCCAAGCTCCATGATGCAAAAAGCCAGTTGATTGGCTGTTGTTTCTTGGCCTAAAATGTTACCAGTTTGTCAATAATGCGTCAGAATATTACCTCAAAAGGAAACAGCCATGCAACTCTCACTCAAGAGGTTGTAATCCTAATTTCTACATCACAACTCTTTGAGTCTTAAAAGCCTAGTTAACTTAAAACCAATAATATCATTATGTAACAAAAACAGATCATATGTTTCTTTTTCTTGGTTGCTATTTTACTCATTTGCAAATGTTATCGTCCCGGTCACACAAAGTTTGAAAAGAGTAATAAATATGTATTTTTTGCATTTGAGACAAACAGTCAGTAACACAGGAACTAGAGATGGGTGACAGTGTGTGTGGAGATATTATGCAGCCCCTCTGGATAAGCATATATCAGGATGCTCTACCATTAACATTAAACTGCAGCACACAGCAGCAGGATACAAATTCACACAGACACCAGTGGCCATACTGTGTAAAACTCTTCAGTGCAGTGAGCTTCGTCTGACGCTACAAAGAAGCTTCCAGCTGCATTTCACACATCAAAGCTGAAACAACAGAGACTCACCTGCAATGAAGAATGTCATAAAATTGTCCAGCATAAATTCTTCATCTTCTTCAGTCATGTTTTCCTCTGAAATGAGAAGAGAATGGACAGATACACTGATATTTAACTTCTCCTGGTTTCCACCATTACTTACAAACCACATGCACCATACTTAGACTTAGAGCTTTTTTTTGTCATTGTGTTGTTTCTTGCACAGCAAAATTGGGTAGCTGGACCACAAAGGTGCAAAAGTAAAGAAAACAATATACAATGAGGAAAAAATAAAAAGGCAATATATATGTATACATATATGTGAGTAAACTATACACATGGTGTATGTGTAGAAACATTGAAACAGAAACACTGTGGGGCTGTATTCAAGGGCAGTTATATAATAAATAAATAAATAAATAAAATGGTGGAAGGGCTATGGTCATGGTAATTCCACTGAGACCAAAATATTGCACATGGGCCAAAAATGTTACACGGAACAAGGAAAAACTGAGAAAGACAAGGAAAGACTATTGCACATGGGATGGCAGCAACATGGTTGATCAATAGCAGCGTCAGAGTGGTTGTATGGGAGACGTCTGTTCACACTCTTAGTTTCCATTAAGAGATCTGACAGCCCACAGAAAGAAGCTGTTTTTTAGTCCATTGGTTTTGCACGTGATGGATCTGAACCTTTTTCCAGAGGGCAGGTTGTTGAAGAGGTTAGGATGGAGGTGGTCTTTTATAATTGCTCTGGCTCTGGAGAGACATCTTGAGCTGGCAATTAAGTCCAGGGAGGAGAGTGGACAGCCGATCACCTTCTGATGACCCTCTGTAGTCTCTTCTTGTCAGCTCTTGTGCAACCAGCGTACCACACAGGGATGGTGTGCACCAGCACACTCTGAATTGTGACTCGGCAGAAAGACAGGTAAACAGTCTGCAGCCTGTTTACCTGTGCAAGTTTACCAGCTTGGCTATAAGATTGTCTGGGATGATGGTATTGAAGGCCGAGCTGAAGTCAATGAAGAGCATCCTTACTGATGTCCCAGGACTCTCCAGGTGATGCAGAGCGGAGTGGAGGGTGGTGGAAATTGCATCATTGGTGGACTTGTTTGCTTTATAGGCAAACTGATGGGGGTCGAAGCTGGGTGGGAGGCAGTCCTTTATGTGCTTTAGGACCAGCTTCTCGAAGCACTTTGCAACCACTGGAGTCAGTGCGATGGGTCTGTAGTCGCTGAGGCTACTGATGGCGGTGGAACTGGGGACTGGGACTATTGTTGCTGATTTCAGGCAGTGAGGGACAGTGGCATGTGACAGGGAGAGGTTGAATAGTCTGGTGAACACAGGAGCCAACTAGACAGCGCAGGCTTTGAGGACTCTACCAGTTATTCCGTCAGGGCCAGCAGCTTTCCTCTGATTTACTCTTCTAAACAAACTGCGAACCTGGTGTTCTTGGAGGCTAAATGTGTGAGGGCTGTGCTGAGAAGGCATCAAAAACTGTGGGTCACATTTTTGTTTTATTCACTTTGTCTCATCACAAAGAGAATAAAATATTGCTCTAGTCTAGTCTAATGTGAAATTTGGGGACTCCAACCTTGGCTTGCAGTTTTGATGATTTGTGTCAGGATGTCTTTGGGGACCTCGTCACCGTTTTGCATGGCGGTCTTTCTCTCACTGATCCACTTGGCTCCAGTTGTACGGAGCAGGCGGCACGCTTCCCTCACCTCATTGACGTATCGTCTGTTCTTTGGATTGTACTGGAATGGCAGACTGAAGGGTTTAGCATGTCATTCTGACAACAATGTTCCTGGCAGACATACTGCATAACAACAAACGCTGAAGTAATACCTGAAAAAATCTGTCTCTAAGGTAGGTAATCATTCCTTTCAGACATGTCTCAATGGCTTTAGGGAAAGGTGAACTATTCTTCATGAGGTCCATGTCCACCCCAAAGGCAACCTGAAATATCAAGACATGGATGGACCTGCACTCACACTTACAACATGCTCAGAAACTGGATAAAAATAAATTAAAAAATAAAAGCTTGTGCCTTCATCAGAATTAAGAAAAAACAAACAAACATGTTGCATGCTTAGAAACTTTTTAACAGTAAATTAAAACAAACATAAAAGCTTGTGCCTTCATCAGAATTATGAAAGAAAGAAAAAACAAAAACAAAAAAACAAACAAACAAAAAATACGTTGCATCTGTAAAACTGATTATGATACCTTACTAATAACATCCAGGGTGACACAGTTGACAAGATGGAGCATATTAGCTTCTGTTTTACTGTCAGCAAGCTCTGCAAGTTTATCCATCAGTTTCTCTGCCCTCTCATTAAAGGTTCCCATTAGACCTCTCAGATACCTGGAAGTAATGATAGCTTTAGACAGAAAAGCAGCACATTCAGGACATCCCAACAAACTATCACAGAAATTCATTAAAGGATAATATTGCACAGAAGAAAAAGTGAAATGTTTCCAACCCTGGATGAGTGGTTAATCACACAGACTGTTGTGTCTTTTTGTGATAACTGTGAAACTCACAGGCTGCTGAACGCAGGGTTCATGATACGTCGCTGTTTGTACCACTGCTCATGATCCCGTGCTGTTACCAGCCCATTTCCAAAGAACCTGAAAATATATTGAGAAAATTAATTAAAAATAGCAAAATATGATTGCAACACAAATAATTTTCACTCTGTAAAAGTCAGGAGTTCAACACATTACACTGTCACAAAGCAGGTTTTATTATTATCATAGTTAAATTTTTGCTAGCATAGCTACACAGCATGTTAAGTTACTGCTTAGTTGCATTTAGTTTGAACAATAATGTTTGGATACATAAATACAAACTACTTGTGGTCAGATGTTTACATATATTTATCAGGGGCATGAATGTTAAGATCATGTTTTAATGATTTCTTTGAACGTTTTTTTCTCTGGGGTGGAAGATTGTACAGGATATAACTGACTTCACAAGTGTAAATTTATTTCACAGAGGGTCAAAATTATACAAACATCTTCAAATATCTACATACACTCCCACTCCAGCTGAAAACACTACGTCCAGATGAACAGAATTAACTTTCTTGTACACCGTAGAAACTTCACCACCAACTATTAAAGCATTTATGAGTGGATGTATATATCCTATATATCCTAACCCTAAATAAATACTAACTTGTGCACTCAATTCTTATTTTTTTTTTTAAGTCGGCAGAGAGGTATGCTGTACAATCATTCCACCCTGGAAAAAGAAAAGCTCAAAGAAATAATTAAAGCCCAAAATTACCATGACATTCATGCCCATGATGACTGAATGTAAGTCTGAGCACAGTTATACAACTCAACGAATCAGATAATGTGATACATCACCTTTGACCAAACAGGTAGAAGAGTCTTTTATAGGTAGACTTCTTTTTGGGGTACTTTGGGGACATCAGGATTTCCTGAAACCAGAAACAAAATGACACTAAAGTTTGACAAAGAACAAGAAGAGGGCTTTAAATGTGAACAAGTCCCAAAAAGGCCAGTAGCTGGCACTGTTTATTAGCAGGGACCTCTGCCAACAGGATTCATGGGTGCACTTTCACACACAAATCAAATCAAATCAAAATTTATTTATATAGCACATATTAAAACAACAGTGTTGACCATAGTGCTTCACAGTCAGTAAAAGCATGAGACAATTAAAACAAACAATAAAACAGGACAACAAACAATAGGTAACAACACAACAAGCTAGAACAGCCAACTAGTTAGAATCAAAAGCCAAAGTAAAAAGATAAGTTTTAAGACGTGATTTAAAAGACTGGATAGACTCGGCAGTACAAATATGAACAGGGAGGTTATTCCAGAGTCTAGGTGCCACGGTTGCAAAGGCCCGGTCACCTCTCGACTTCATTCGAGACCTAGGTTGTGCTAGGAGCCTGTGATTGGACGATCTAAGTGCTCTGTTGGGATTGTATAAGTGGAGTAGTTCAGAAAGATAGCTGGGCGCTTAATTATTTAGAATTTTAAAAGTGAACAAAAGAATTTTAAAATCTATGCGATATTTAACAGGGAGCCAATGTAATTTGGCTAAAATTGGAGTTCATAGATTCTCGTACCTGTTAAAAGACGCGCAGCTGCATTTTGAATTAACTAAAGCCGGTAAAGAGAAGAGTGTTGGAGGCCCGAATAGAGGGAGTTACAGTAGTCCAATCTGGATGTGATAAATGCGTGGATAAGCTTTTCAAGGTCCTTTAAAGGAAGGAATGGCTTTGCTTTAGATATCTGACGCAACTGGCACAAGCTGTTTTTTACCACAGTGGAGACCTGTTTCTCAAGTTTAAAAGAGCCATCCAGGAACACTCCAAGGTTTCTTACAGTGAGTGAGAGATGGCTAGCGAGAGGGCCTAGGACATCAGCTAACTGGTCTAGCGGAGTCTGACTACCAAAGACTATGATTTCGGTCTTATTCTCGTTCAATGTAAGAAAATTATGTGATAACCAAATTTTAACTTCATGCAAACAGTTGAACAGAGGTTGCAAAGAAGCAGACACATCGGATTTCAAAGGTGAATAAATCTGGATATCATCAGCATAACAGTGAAAGGAGATGTTGTATTTTCTAAAAATTAATCCCAACGTCAACATGTACAAAGAGAAAAGAGCAGGACCGAGCACGGACCCTTGAGGCACACCACAATAAATAGGGGCAGAAGCCGAGGAGTGTTGCCCCATAGCAACAGAGAACGACCTCTCTGAGAGGTAGGATTTAAACCAAGTTAAAACTGTACCTTTGAGACCAACAACATGTTCCAATCTTGATAGAAGAATGTTGTGGTTAACCGTGTCAAAAGCAGCTGTCAAGTCAAGTAAAATTAAAACCACGGAATAGCCAGAGTCAACAGTTAAAAGAAGATCATTAAAAACTCTAAGTAAGGCTGTCTCTGTGCTGTGGCGAGGTTTAAAACCAGACTGAAACTTTTCATTAATACCATTTGCATCTAAAAAGGCCTGAAGTTGTTTTAGAACTACCTTTTCCAATATTTTGGAAATAAAACAGGTTTGGAAACACAACAGGCTTTTTGCACTGTAGTCATTTTAAACTGAAACAGCAGAGATACACAGGTACTGTTAATCACAATAATTCACAGATTTACAGAAATAGACCCTTTATTAATGACACCAGTGTACTGATGTGAAAAGAGTCAAGTAACAAGTGTTTACCTTGGTGGCCTCTGGACAGTACGTACACAGTGAAACGTAGTGAAGCACATTTATCCTGTAAACAGGTCCATACTTCTCGGCCCTGCAGGTGACATCTTAATTAAACCTTTTAAAGGCGCATGATATTAATAACGAGATTCTGTAAGCACTGTAATACAAAGAGTACAGTAAGAACTGTAATGTATTTGTTGTATAGGCAGAAATTAACCCCCTAACCCCTTTTTCTTCATAAAAATATTGTTTGCGCTAAACTTACCACTCCAGAAATTTGTCGTGTATAATTCCGTCACTTTTCATCGCCTTCAACATCGTTGGTAAGTGTCCAAAGAAAAAACTGAGGAGGAAACAGCGAGTTACTCTCAAGTAATGTCCGCATAACTGCTTCAGCCGACGACTTTTCCTACCTGTCCCTCGGCGGCCCGGGGATGTGGTCATACTTCATATGAATGTATTTAATGTACAAGCAGTAGCCAAGAAACGCAATGACGAGCAGAAAGAAGAGAAACGTAAGCGCCCGAGCAGCCAGGCTCAGAAGCAGGCTGGAAAGTGCCATCCTGGAAAATGTCCCGGAGACGTCCGTGTTAAAGGTGTGTAACAAGTGACAGTTTGCTGCCTTCTGCCGTGTGATTGGCCCAGGAGCTTTAAGAGGTAGTGGGTGTGTGGGGGGAGGTCAGTGTTCTTCTGTGGGAAGTTCCAGACTCTGGTGCGAGTGGGTATATAGTTCGGTGTGAGACTTTTGCCGTTGTGTTTGGATAATTTATTATGGTAGGTGCCCGTTTTTAATGCGTGCTGCTGGACTTTTTAGTGAGAACACGAGTTTTAATGGAGGAATCAATCAAGCTCTAGATCGACTGCGCGCGGGGAAATCGATCAATATTGTAGGTATATTGTTTGTTTTAGATCTGTGATTTTGAATCATTTAATAAAACTGATGTTTTATTGGATAACATTTTAATCGATAGTCTTGATCATGTTTTGCAGCTGTTGTTGTGCTGCCTCTGCTTTAAAAGTCAAATTTCTGTGCAGGAGCTCAGCGCCCCCATGTGTACACTGTTGGTAACTGCATTAAAAGAGCAAGTTGGGTACATAAGTAATCACTACTCCGCAAACACAAATAAAATCACACTGACAAACATTAAAGTTTCAGTTTTATTTTCATTTACATAAAACCTGTGCTTAAATTAGTGTTACAGACACTAAAGCTTCTGTGGTTCAATGTGTAACAGCAGTCTGGCGAGGAAGGAGCGGCTAGCAGGTCCAGCGAGCGTGTGGTGTGGGGGTTAGCCGAATAACCCGAAGCCAGTCAGTTAAATCCAATAACAGACCTTTATTTGCTGTCAGCAACATTACACCTTGTAAGCCAGGTCTCCACGGCTGTACTCGTCCATGCATACATGCGCGGAGATTGGTATCGCCGGCGCCAGCTTGTCACAACAGTAAGGTTTCTTTTTGAGAGAAAAGAACATGAGCAGCATGGAATGGCTGCCGCTAACAACACACACCCACTTCGGGTTATTCGGCTAACACCTACACACCACACGCTCGCTGGACCTGCTAGCCTCTCCTTCCTCGCCAGACTGCTGTTACAAAGTGGCGCCCGAACATTGTTCTCTGGATCTTCATCGTCATCCGGACCGACAGACGGTGGGCTCAGATATTTACTGAGTCAGGAGACTCCCACAGCTATTACAATATTAGGGCAACCCCCCCTAGTGGTGCTATAACCCAAAAGGGTTGTTACATCACCCCCCCCCCCGGCAATTAGAAGGCTGTCCTCAGCCGGACCCAGGTGACCCTCCTCCTGCTACCCCCTTTCACTATACATAGCTACTTTAGGTAGTAAGCAGGTTGTGGAGGAATTGTTAGACACCCTTACCTTACAGCATTGGTACAGTCAATAAACAAAATTAGTGCTTGAAGCAAACAATACAGAACATGCAGTATTACTGCCTATTCATCTTCCAGAGATGGTCATAGACAAGGGAAACAGTCAAACATACAACACAACTGGTCGCTCAAATCAGTACAACAGAAAACCAAACTAAAAGCCTCTCACGGGCCGCGATGACAAGAGTTCAGTGGAACAGAACAAGTAACCATCCCTTATGAACAGAACAATCACATTACATACATCTTGCATGAAACCAACCCTCAGTCAACCTCAAGTTTGTCCGTATGATAACGGCTAGTCCACCTGGTACCCGTCCAACCAGCGGTCATTAAGGGGCACCGGCGGGGTTTATTGGGGAGATGGCTGCTCTCCCGGGTCTCCTGTAGCTCCATGATCCAAACACTCCAGCAGGCTCTTTTGTAGCTCCAGCGAATCCTGTAAGCAATCTCGTGGCTTCTCGACCTCTCCTTCCAAGTTTTCCACTTCAAGGTTGAGGTCAAGAGGTGTAGAGTGAGGGATGATGTACTTTGTCAGGCCGGGCGCTTCAGCATCCGGGTCGCAGCCATCTTCCTCACTCCCCGTGTCTGCATGGGACGCCATTTTAAAAGTGTGGAAACTACTCTCTCCCACAAAAGTTATGGCGAAGTGAAAAGAGCGTTCACACACAGCACCGAAGCGTTAATATCAGTCAGAGAGCGTCCGTGCACACTCTGATGCTTCAGTGTTTCACACAAGACAACACGTCCCTCTGAATCCCGCTGTCTGTGGGTGGCGCTGTCACTTGGTGTTTCGCTCGCTTTGTGGTAGAGTATCACTTCCTGTTCCTGCTCAAACACAGTGGTGTTTCTGAGTAGCTTTTCTGCTTAGCAATTTAATTGAAATCTTTTGATACATCCCTTTTTCATAGTATAATCTTAACGTGCTTCATCTGAATCACCCTTTCTGTGTGCTCACTACCTAATTTATAGCCAAAGTATTCACTCACTGTCTCTGTACTGTTTCGCTAGCTTAGCTTAGCTCGTAGCCGACTCGTTAGCACCATGGCTACTTCACCTGTCCCTGTTGCACTTTCCTGCTCATTGTGTCAGATGTTTAGTTACTCCTCGGCCTCCTTTAGCAGTAATGATACCTGTAACAAATGTAGCATATTTGCAGCTCTGGAGGCCAGGATTACTGAATTGGAGACTCGGCTTCGCACCCTTCATTCACCCGTAGCTAGCCAGGCCCCTGTAGCTGGTGCAGCCGACGATAGCGTAGGCCCCGCTAGCTCTCCCCCGGCAGACCCCAAGCAGCTGGGGAACGAGGGCGGTTGGGTGACGGTGAGGAGGAAGCATAGTCTTAAACAGAAGCCCCAGGTACACCACCAACCTGTTCATGTGTCTAACCGTTTTTTTGCCCACTCAGCGACACACCCGCCGGGGGTCAAACTCTGGTAATTGGTGATTCTGTTCTCAGACATGTGAAGCTAGAGACACCGGCAACCATAGTCAATTGTCTTCCAGGGGCCAGAGCAGGCGACATTGAAGGACATTTAAAACTGCTGGCTAAGGGTAAACGTAAATACAGTAAAATCATAATTCACGTCGGCAGTAATGACACCCGGTTACGCCAATCGGAGGTCACTAAAATCAATATTGAATCGGTGTGTAACTTTGCCAAAACAATGTCGGACTCTGTAGTTTTCTCTGGTCCCCTCCCCAATCAGACCAGGAGTGACATGTTTAGCCGCATCCATCCCACTTTGGATGGAGCAGCTCTCATTTCTAGAAATATGGACCAATTTATTAAACCCCCCAAAATATGACTATCCAGAGTTGGGACCAGGAAGCAGAGTTGCAGTCTTACACGCCTCTCTGCAGCTTCTCTCCTCCTGCTACCCCCCCAAAAACCCATCTCCATTGAGACTGTGTCAGCTCCCAAAAAGACAAAAAACAAACCAAAAACCAGCAATAAAAAACTTAAACATAAAAAATCAAAAAGAAAGAACAATACAGTATCCACATCTGAACCAAAGAGTAAAACAGTGAAATGTGGATTATTAAATATTAGGTCTCTCTCCTCCAAGTCTCTGTTAGTACATGACTTAACAATTGATCAACAAATCGATTTACTCTGCCTTACAGAAACCTGGTTGCAGCAGGATGATTATGTTAGTTTGAATGAATCAACACCCCCGAGTCATTCTAACTACCAGAAACCTCGAAGCACAGGCCGAGGGGGCGGTGTGGCAGCAATTTTTCACACCAGTCTATTAATTAACGAAAGACCAAGACAGACTTTTAATTCATTTGAAAGCCTGATGCTTAGCCTTGTCCAACCCAGCTGTAAAACTCAGAAACCAGTCTTACTTGTTATCATCTATCGTCCACCTGGGCCTTACACAGAGTTTCTCTCTGATTTCTCAGACTTTTTATCTGATTTAGTGCTCAGCTCTGATAAAATAATTATTGTGGGTGATTTTAACATCCATGTAGATGCTAAAAATGACAGCCTCAACATTGCATTTAATCTGTTATTAGACTCAATTGGCTTCTCTCAAAATGTAAAAGAACCCACCCACCACTTTAATCACACTCTAGATCTTGTTTTAACATATGGCATAGAAACTGAACATTTAACAGTGTTTCCTGAAAACCCTCTGCTGTCTGATCATTTCCTGATAACATTTACATTTACAATGACTGATTACACAGCAATGGAGAGTAGACTTTATCAAAGTAGATGTCTTTCTGAAAGTGCTGTAACTAAGTTTAAGAATATAATCCACCCACTGTTATCATCTTCAATGCCCTGTACCAACATAGAGCAGGGCAGCTATCTGAACGCTACTCCAACAGAGGTCGATTATCTTGTTAATAATTTTACCTCCTCACTACGTACGACTCTGGATACTGTAGCTCCAGTGAAAACTAAGGCCTCAAATCCGAAGTCCCTGACTCCGTGGTATAATTCTCAAACACGTAGCCTAAAGCAGATAACTCGTAAGCTGGAAAGGAAATGGCGTGTCACAAATTTAGAGGATCATCATTTAGCCTGGAGAAATAGTTTGCTGCTTTATAAGAAAGCCCTCCGCAAAGCCAGAACATCTTACTATTCGTCACTGATTGAAGAAAATAAGAACAACCCCAGGTTTCTCTTCAGCACTGTAGCCAGGCTGACAAACAGTCAGAGCTCTACTGAGCCAACCATCCCTTTAACGTTAACTAGTAATGACTTCATGAACTTCTTCAGAAATAAAATTTTTATCATTAGAGAAAAAATTACCAATAATCATCCCACAGATGTAATATTATCTACAGCTACTTTTAGTACCATTGATGTTAAGTTAGACTCTTTTTCTCCAATCGATCTTTCTGAGTTAACTTCAGTAATTACTTCCTCCAAACCATCAACGTGTCTTTTAGACCACATTCCTACAACACTGCTTAAAGAAGTCCTGCCATTAATTAATTCTTCAATCTTAAATATAATCAACCTATCTCTAATAATTGGCTATGTACCACAGGCCTTCAAGGTGGCTGTAGTTAAACCCTTACTTAAAAAGCAATCTCTAGACCCAGCTGTCTTAGCTAATTATAGGCCAATCTCCAACCTTCCTTTCATATCAAAAATCCTTGAAAGAGTAGTTGTCAAACAGCTAACAGATCATCTGCAGAGGAATGGCTTATTTGAAGAGTTTCAGTCAGGTTTCAGAGCTCATCACAGCACAGAAACAGCTTTAGTGAAGGTTACAAATGATCTTCTTATGGCCTCTGACAGTGGACTCATCTCTGTGCTTGTCCTGCTAGACCTCAGTGCAGCGTTCGATACTGTCGACCATAATATCCTATTCGAGCGATTGGAACATGCTGTAGGTATTACAGGTACTGTGCTGCAGTGGTTTGTATCATATCTATCTAATAGACTCCAATCTGTTCAAGTAAATGAAGAGTCCTCTTCACACACTAAGGTCTATTATGGTGTTCCACAGGGTTCAGTGCTAGGACCAATTCTATTTACATTATACATGCTTCCCCTAGGCAGCATCATTAGAAGACATAGCATAAATTTTCACTGCTATGCAGATGATACGCAGCTCTATCTATCCATGAAGCCAGGTAACACACACCAATTAGTTAAACTGCAGGAATGTCTTAAAGACATAAAGACCTGGATGGCCGCTAACTTTCTGCTTCTTAATTCAGATCAAACTGAGGTTATTGTACTCGGCCCTGAAAATCTTAGAAATATGGTATCTAACCAGATTCTTACTCTGGATGGCATTACCTTGGCCTCCAGTAATGCTGTGAGGAACCTTGGAGTCATTTTTGACCAGGACATGTCCTTCAAGGCACATATTAAACAAATATGTAAGACTGCTTTCTTCCATTTGCGCAACATCTCTAAAATTAGAAATATCCTGTCTCAGAGTGATGCTGAAAAACTAGTTCATGCCTTCATTACTTCCAGGCTGGACTACTGTAATTCTTTATTATCAGGATGTCCTAAAAACTCGCTGAAAAGTCTTCAGCTAATCCAAAATGCTGCAGCAAGAGTACTGACAGGGACTAGGAAGAGAGAGCATATTTCTCCTGTTTTGGCTTCCCTTCATTGGCTTCCTGTTAAATCCAGAATTGAATTCAAAATCCTGCTCCTCACTTGCAAGGTCTTAAATAATCAGGCCCCATCTTATCTTAATGACCTTGTAGTACCATATCACCCTATTAGAGCACTTCGCTCTCGCTCTGCAGGCCTACTTGTTGTCCCTAGGGTATTTAAAAGTAGAATGGGAGGCAGAGCCTTCAGTTTTCAGGCCCCTCTTCTGTGGAACCAGCTTCCAGTTTGGATTCGGGAGACAGACACTATCTCTACTTTCAAGATTAGGCTTAAAACTTTCCTTTTTGCTAAAGCATATAGTTAGGGCTGGACCAGGTGACCCTGAATCCTCCCTTAGTTATGCTGCAATAGACGTAGGCTGCCGGGGATTCCCATGATGCATCGAGTTTTTCCTTTCCAGTCACCTTCTCACTCACTATGTGTTAATAGACCTCTCTGCATCGAATCATATCTGTTATTAATCTCTGTCTCTCTTCCACAGCATGTCTTTATCCTGTTTTCCTTCTTTCACCCCAACCGGTCGCAGCAGATGGCCGCCCCTCCCTGAGCCTGGTTCTGCCGGAGGTTTCTTCCTGTTAAAAGGGAGTTTTTCCTTCCCACTGTCGCCAAAGTGCTTGCTTATAGGGGGTCATATGATATGATTGTTGGGTTTTTCTCTGTATTTAATATTGTGCTATCTACTGTACAATATAAAGCGCCTTGAGGCGACTTTTGTTGTGATTTGGCGCTATATAAATAAAATTGAATTGAATTGAATTGAACTGAATGAATACTGAGTCAAAGTCACTGTAGCTTTAGCATTAGCTTTAGCGCCGCCGATGTCGTAACGGTCCAATAGCACTGCGTTGGTGGTCCGACGGACCGTACAGTTACTCACAGAGTACTCTCCTTCAGAAGGCGAGCGTGTCAAGCGATGGCTTGGTGCTCTTCCGAGCCATCGATCGTTGAAATCGCGGGGAGTCAGCTCCTTCACGGCGTCCTATCGGCCTGGCCTGACGAAGAGGGAAAAAAAACACGCCACCTCAGCCGAAGTGTCAATCGTTGAAAAACACGGGAAAAATATCTGAGCCCACCGTCTGTCGGTCCGGATGACGATGAAGATCCAGAGAACAATGTTCGGGCGCCACTTTGTAACAGCAGTCTGGCGAGGAAGGACCGGCTAGCAGGTCCAGCGAGCGTGTGGTGTGTAGGTGTTAGCCGAATAACCCGAAGCCAGTCAGTTAAATCCAATAACAGACCTTTATTTGCTGTCAGCAACATTACACCTTGTAAGCCAGGTCTCCACGGCTGTACTCGTCCGTGCATACATGCGCGGAGATTGGTATCGCCGGCGCCAGCTTGTCACAACAGTAAGGTTTCTTTTTGAGAGAAAAGAACATGAGCAGCATGGAATTGCTGCCGCTAACAACACACACCCACTAGGAGACTCCCACAGCTATTACAATATTAGGGCAACCCCCCCTAGTGGTGCTATAACCCAAAAGGGTTAAAATGGCCTGCATTTGTATAGCGCTTTACTTAGTCCCTAAGGACCCCAAAGCGCTTCACACTACATTCAGTCATTCACACACTGGTGATGGGAAGCTACATTGCAGCCACAGCTGCCCTGGGGCGCACTGACAGAGGCGAGGCTGCCGGACACTGGCGCCACCGGGCCCTCTGACCACCACCAGTAGGCAAACATAGTTAGTATCTTGCCCAAGGACATTTGGCATGCAGCCTGGAGCAGCCTGGGATTGAACCACCAATCTTCTGGTTAGTGGCGGACCTGCTCTGCCACCTGAGCTACAGCCACCCCGTTGTTACAAATGGCTATGAAAAAGCAACTATATAATATAAACTAAAAATATGGCATCACCCTAGAGACCAGCGCCCCTCAAAAATGTTTCTATATATTCACTATTGTAATGGGTGGCTCTGAAGTGTAGTAGTTAACACATTTGCCTAATAAGCAAAAGATCTGGTCATTCGCACAGACACATGACTCCTTTTGATGTTGCATCAGAAAGGATTTCTTCCTCTTCTTTTTCCTGCTTCCTTTAGTAGTTTCCAGATCATCTGCCTCCACCTCATTCCATCCCTCGGATCCTCTTCTGTCACACCACCTCTACCAGTCATAGTCCCTACATTTTAAGTTCCTACTCTCACCTCCACACTCCTACCTTCTCTCTCTCTCTGCCTCCAAACATGCCTTCCCCTTTTCCTCTTCCTTTGTCTTCAGCCAACAGTAGCACAGTTTCTACAGACTCCCTGTTGGCCAACAAGTAGTTTTATATTCATTATTGTAATAAATAAAAAACATGACATAACTTCATATGAATATGCTATTTAAATCATACCATTATTGTTTTCATTACAAGGTTTTCTTCTTCTTTTTTAAGTGACAGTTTTAGATATGAATAAAAGCCCAATTTTACTCTATAGACTACTATGACTTCTTCTAATGTATTGGTGCTTTATGGCCATTTATTCTTTTTATTCCCTGTGAGCGAAAGAGCAAATTACTCCACTCTTAGGTCTGAGCATTCCAGCATCCAGGATGTCAAAGGTCTGTCCCGAGACAAGAGTGAAGTCAAACCTCTGGAGCAGTTTGGCCATCACCACTTTAGCCTCCATCTAAAAATCACAACAGCGCCCACAGAGATGAGTCTGTGTGTGTAAAGGTGAGTGGGTCTTCATGTTGACTTATACTGTCATCCTCACCTGAGCAAAGTTCTTTCCCAGACACGAGCGAGGACCGAGGGCAAAGGGGTAGTAGCAGTAATAAGGCCTTGTTGAACAGACAAGAGACAGCCTCAGTTACTGTGAACCATTTAACTGATTTAGTCTGAGATAATAACTGGTGTACAAACATTAGACTAAAACATGTCAGCATGGTGACACAGTGTGTTCCTTACTTGGGAGCATCTGGGTGAAATCTGTCTGGATCAAATCTCAGTGGATCCTTGAAGAATCTCTCCAGTCTCCCGCATGTATAGGAGCTGAACTAGACATCAGAACAGTTTATTTATTCATCTTGATTCCAGGTAACTGTCTTGTAAGTTTTGTTTTGTTTTGTTTAACTAATTGATGCCACTGATCTTTATGATTATATAAAACAGAAGTTTATTTTCTGCTTTGAAGCTAGAAACACACACAAAAAAAATCTATGACTCACTACAGCAACAAACCCTCCAGGTATGTGGACACCATCAATGACCATGTCTTCAGCAATATCACGAGATGTGGCCGGAGTTACGGGATAAATTCTCAAAGTCTCTTTTAGCACCTGGGGGAAGATCACAACGTTTATGGTGCATCTTGTTTTGTAAAAAAAAAAAAAAAAAAAGACTGAGAGACTAAGTTCACTGTTGATGCCGTTTTTCGTTCTTAGTTGACTAATTTTGAATCCATGGGTGAACATGAGATTACAAATCACACTAAAAACATTACCACCATTTTCAAATAGTCACATGTACCTGTGACAGGTAGACCAACTTGCCCAGGTCATCGTAGCTTATTTCACGTTTCATCCCAATAACATCGTCCACTTCTTTCTTCACTCTGAGAAATGAGAAAACTCCATAAGAAACCAAAGTTCACTTGTTCTAATGGAAACTGATGTCTGCTATATTTTGACTTTTTACTTCTCCAGTATATCAGGATGTCTTCCAAGTTCCATGATGCAAAAAGCCAGCTGATTGGCTGTTGTTTCTTGGCCTGAAATAGCACAAATGTTTTAAAATTGAATCTCTATTACCACCTTAATATGAACGTACAATCACTTAAATAATTGTACTCTTAATCTTTTCTTCTTTCTACACCAAAAGAGTGGATCATAAAATAATCAGTTGACATGAAACTCAATAAAATGTTACAACATACACTATATAAAAACAACGCTGTTTTTCAAGTTTCAAGTTTAGCATTTCCTCCATTGCTTAGCAGTTTTGAAACCAGACGTCACAATCAAAAGACAGATCTGACGGTGAACCCAAGAACACTGCACACTCACATAAGAGCAGCAAGCCATTATTTAGATTCTTTGTGTATGCTAATCGGGACCATAATTTACAAAATGAAAAATTACAAAACAATATTGTCATTATGTTTATTTTGACCTTAGTAATAAGTTAAGGTCAAAGAGCAAAGAAGCAGCAGGAAATTTCACATACACGTTTAAACAAACAGACAATTTGAAAGAATGCAGGTTTAGGACACTTTTGTATGGGTTTCACTTTTATATACAGTGTATAATAATACACAGATCATCTGGTCTGTAGTTTATGTCTATGTGAGTTAAACAGGTGATTAACTATGTTATTACACTTGACAGTAAATATAACTGTATAAATGTTTAAATTGAAAATAGTGACTTTGCTGGGTTCCTGGCAAGGGGAACTTTTTTTGTTTCCTTTTTGAAATATTGACCTTTTAACACACTTTATGCTTGTGGTGTGGCAAAAAGAACCCACAACTTATTTTGGATTTTGTTTTCATCTATCTATTTTCTCAACAGCTCATCCAATTTCAGTGTCACATTGTGCTATCACTGCAGAGAGACCAGTCAGCTTAAAGTTAGGAGCTGGGACTCAAAAGAGGTAAAAACACCAGGACTTTGTATCTGTTTGGATTTAAAACAGTCTTTGATGAAGGGGGCTTCATATGTGGACGAATATGCTGTGGCAGTTAAGCCTTGCAGTGTGAGAGGAAGCACAACCTCCAACTTATTTTGTAACATTTCACAAATCCATCCAACTACCCATCTACTTTGTTAACCACTTATCCAATTCAGTATCACAGGCTGCTGGAGACATGAAATAACAGAGACTCACCGGCAATGAAGAATGTCACGAAATTGTCCAGCATAAACTCCTCATCTTCTTCAGTCATGATTTCCTCTGAAACAATAAGAAAATTGACACATAAATTAATACTTGGCTTCTTTCTCTTTTTTTCATTTGTTACATGTCAGATGTTACAATGTCTTCTGTGTTAACGTCTCTATCAGTCATCTATTTATATTCTGCAAAGCTTCCAAAGTGTCCATTTTCAAGCGAATCACAGAGCCAGCCTTCCTGATCAGTTTATTTAGTTTGCTGGTGTCATCGGCATGATGTTGCTTCTTCAGCATCAGCATGCAGACCACAACAAAGAACACTCCACTCGCCACAACTAAAAACTCAGTGTATTTGTTTACTCTTGTGTGTACTATTCACAGCAATTTAAAATCAATGCTCACGGCTTACTGAGTCTATTCAAATGTGAAATGTAGGGACTTCAACCTTGGTTGGCAGTTTTGATGATTTGTGTCAGGATGTCCTTGGGGACCTCGTCACCGTTTTCAATGGCGGCCTTTCTCTCAGCGATCCACTGAGATCCAGTTTTGCGCAGCAGGCGGCACGCTTCCCTCACCTCATTAATGTATCCTCTGTTCTTTGGATTAAACTGGAATGGCAGATTGAAGAAGTTAACATTCCATGCAACAAGACTTGCAGTACATACTTTCTTCTTCTTTGGCTCTCGGAGGAGGCGGATGCCTCTTTCCCCCTCTCCCTCCCTTATCTTCCCTACTGATGCTTCTATGTGTTTGTCTAGTCTCGTCTAACTCTAACCCTCAAAGACTTTCTCGGTCTTGTTCTCTAAAACCTAAAGAATTATGGATTTGATCAACTGGTCCCGTAATGGAATTGACAACCTGCTAGGCTTGGGAGAGCCCGATTGTCCTGCGGAGACGTTTGCTGTCGGATACTCGATGGTCGGTTGCGTCGTGTGTCTGGCGACACTCTCGACGGAGGACATTGAACAACATTTACCAATTTGGAACCACGATAACAGAGGTCGGGCTGATTGGAGCTGAAGAACAAGAAGCGGCTACAGCTGTTCAAAATCCCATAAGGCTGGCCAACATGATAGACGATTGGCAGGCCTGTGAGTACTCAGACTGTGTTTTGAACGCAATATGGATAAGATCTTGGAGAAGCTCATGGCTCTGCAATATGGATAAGATCTTGGATAAGAACAACGGGAATTGAGATAATTGGTGACCAGTAATGGACATTAGACCAACTGTAAAAATTGGATGCAGTTGTTCGCACTAAACCCAAACATTCACCATCTTCACTCATGTGGCCCCCCTGGTGCCAGCTGAAGGCCTGCCAAGGTCGAAGCTGACTGGAACAACAAATTCTTCCTATGATAACAGGATTGTTGTCAGAACTCTTTGTACCTCATTCAAGGCCACCTGGGTCCACTGGAGACTGTTGACCTTTGCTTAACCGGGCGTGGCGACACTTTCTCTCAGCTGAACACGGGATACACACACACACATGCACACCCACGAAACATGTACACTGATACTGATACGCCCTCACTATCACCCTCCCTCCCCCGAATCCAACGCCTCCTCCCATGCTTACCTCCCATCCAATGTGGACACCGGAACAGCTGGAGGCGCAATCGAAGATTGCAACGGACCCAGATCGGCTGTACACACTGGAATACTCTCCCATGTTGCTTGTCTGTGTTTTATTGTGTTATGGTGTGTTGATATCTGTGCATTCCTGGATTATCCTTTTGTGTTACACATTTCGATGTTTTTTTTTTTCCCTTGCTACCTAGCCTGACCTGTCTCCCCAATGTGATGTTTGTGTATTGTATGTACGGTCGGCAAGGTCTGTCATCTTGGTTGTGGGCAACTGCAACTGACAAATAAAGGCTATCTCATCTCTCTCATCACAAAACACTGAAGTAATACCTCGAAAAAGTTGTCTCTAATGTAGTGAGCCATCCCTTTCAAACATGTCTCAATGGCTTTAGGGAACTGTGAAGTGTTCTTCAGCAGGTCCAAGTCCACCCCGAAAGCAACCTGAGGTTTATCAAGGAAAAACACAAACATGAGGAAATATTATTTGGATAAAGACTGCTGTAAAAGCTGTAAAACTGACTGTAATATAGAACCTTAGTAATAACATCCAGGGTAACATAGTTGACAAGCTGGAGCATATTAGCTTCTGTTTTACTGTCGGCAACATCTGCAAGTTTATCCATCAGTTTCTCTGCCCTCTCATTGAAGGTTCCCATCAGACCTCTCAGATACCTGGAAGTAATGATAGCTTTAGACGGAGGAGCCAGAACCTGCCAACAAACTACCACAGAAATACATTTGGAAAAAAATCAGTGGTTGAACAAACTCTTTTGTCTTTTTGTGATAACTGTGAAACTCACAGGCTGCTGAACGCAGGGTCCATTATCCGGCGCTGTTTGTACCACTGCTCATGATCCCGTGCTGTTACCAGGCCATTGCCTAAGAGCCTTCAAAGAAGACAATTGAGAAAATACTTTATTTTATTCCTCTGAGTTTTAGTTACTGTTAGTTTTGCTTACTGTTGGCATTCAGGTTGCATCTAATCTAAATGTTCCTATCTGGTCCTCCTATAGTTTTTAGCTGTCCATGCCATCTGTTGTGTCTTCTCTTATTATCCTGTGAGTATATATTATCTCTGTCTCCCTCTGTTCATTGCCCCATTGCCCCTCTTCCCTCATGGTTGTGTGTTACCTTATTCTGTGTTTCCCAGAAAATTCCTGGTGTTTGGATTCCTCGTTCCTGCCCAGTTATTGTTTGAGATTTTATGATTTTTTTTTTTGCTAGATTGGAGTTTATGTTCTGTCTCCTGAATCCACATCCTGCCTGCCATACAGCGAATACATGACAGAACGACGCGATCCTGATGGACTCAGCGAGCTTTCTCAGACTGCCTCCACAGTGAGGGACCCTTAAGTTCTTCTGCCCAAACTGTTTTTTCCTGAGATTATTTAAGCTCAGGCTGAGCCTACTAAACCATCAAACATCAAGATTCTACTTTCAGTTCTGCACGAACAAAAATATTTCTAAGTATCAGCACAGACTTTCAGAATTGGTGCATCCCCACAAAAACATGAAATAATAACTCCTCTTAAATGTTTTAAAGCCAAAGTAACGAGCCTGATTTGAAAATGTAATGAGTGAAAAGTTGAGATATTTGTGTTAAAATGTTGGCATAAAAGTAAAACCTTAAGTAAATACCAAAAAGGCTACTTAAGTATGTGATAAAGTATTAGTACGTCATTGTTTCCCATCTCTGCAGTACAGTCAGTGTTGGGGAATAACGGAATACATGTACCACCGTTACATATTTAAAACACAAAATATGAGTAACTGTATTCCGTTACAGTTACCGTTTATAAGGGTGGTATTTAGAATACAGTTACTTTGTTGACATAAAGGGATTTCACGGCGGTCTTTTCCTGTTTCATATGTTAGGCTATGCCCTCTCTATTGTTAGTAATTCCACGCCGGTGGAAACCCAAACAAACACGCATTAAGAGGCTCAAATGCCCGTGTCTCAATTTCGCGTCTCATAATGACGTGAAGAAATATTTTTTAAATGATTTAATATGAAGGTAATAGGCAGAGTGTTACAGGCATCGCTCTAAAGAATGTAGCCTCATGGGCAGTGTAGTCCGTGCTGCAGGGAGAATGGACTGCCATACCCGTTATGTGTCTGTGAGCACGAGGGAGGGAGAAAAAGGAGAGTGGAAAAGTACGAGCTGTCACCGAGCAGAAACGGGAGCTGGAAGCATGTAATAATAACCACTGCAGCCAAGAAGAGTGCCTGACGAGCCCAGTTGTAAGTAAGCTATTAAGACTCGACTGTACACTGTGTTCCTGTTTTCCTCCGAAACAATTCCTCCAAGTTCCATTGGAGCAGCCTTTCAACGCCTCTCTCTGTCTCTCGCTAGCAAAGTTGACTCAGACAACAAAGTAAAGCTATTTTTCGGCTACGAGCCGACATGGAACCCGACGTATTAGCCAGAGGTCCCTTTACTACGGTTCGGAGCCGCGGACCTGTTTTATATAGGCGCGGAATAGTTTTCTATACGAGATCGCTGCAAAAAGTGCAGCCTTACCTAATGTCCACCTACTGTTACTCATTTATATTAAGATTTAAAAATCTAGTCGGTATTGGTATGGAGAGTAGCCTTCAGTAATAGTAATAAATCACACAGCAATAGGACATTCATTAGTTGTAAAAAAGCATGATAATATATTAAGTAATCCAAAGTATATTACTTATATATTAAGTAATTACAAAATACATTTTGGGGTATGTATTGTGTAATCTGTAGTGGAATACATTTCAAAAGTAACCTTCCCAACACTGAGTACAGTGGTGGTCTGCATTATACCTGCGAGTCTTAATCTTAGTCCAGGTGTTGAACAAATAACAGTATTGCAAAGCTCACTTCCACCTCTAAATACTGGTAAATGAATGCAAAGTATCACACTGGTATCTGCTGATATCTGCCTTTGTTGATCGACTCCAGCCAGTAACCGAAGTTAAAGCGATACCAGTAACAGCACAGCCTTTTAGAACTGGTGCATCGCTACAAAAAAGCGACTGATGAGGCAGTCTTACCTTTGACCAAACAGGTTGGCGAGTCTCTTATAAACAAGTTTATCTTTGGGGTATTTTGGGGACATCAATATTTGCTGAAGCCAGGAGCAGAAAGACAGAAAAAAAAATTTAGAGAAAGAAGATTTGATACGAATATTATCAGGAGTTATGCTTAGTGAAACCAAAATGTCAGTAGTTCACACTTTGAAGTTGAGGGCAGGATTTGTGCCAAGCCCTTTCACACACTCTCATGCTGTTGCCACAGTTTACCTTTGTTGCCTCAGGACAGGACACACACACTACAGCGTAATGCAGAGCATATATCTTGTAGACAGGCCCATACTCATTCGCCCTGTAAAAGACATACTATCGTATAAATGATACGTTTTATCATTATTTATTAATCACTCCTACACTCAACCATCGTTTGCGTTCAAATTACCACTCCAGAAGTTTCTGGTGCATATTTCCGCCATTTTTCATTATCCTCAAAAGCGATGCTGAGTGTCCGAGGAGAAAACTGGGGAAGAAATCAAATGGTCAGCGTCGAGCTGCGTCAGCGAAAGTGGCGAGAACTTTACCTACCTGTCCCTCGGTGGGCCGGGTATGTGGTCATATTTCATATGAATGTGTTTAACATACAAGCAGTATCCGAGAAACACAACGACGAGCAGAAAGAAGAGAAATGTAAGCGTCTGAGCAGCCAAAGACAGAAGTAGGCTGAAAACTGCCATCCTGAGAAATATCCCGTAGACGTCTGCGTCAAAGATGGTTGTCCTTTCTATAACACCGCGAAGGATCTCTGGTTCAAGATCGAGGGGAGACACAAACAAGCCTCAGTGAGGTCACAAGCTGGTTTACCCCAGTGTCGTCGTTCTAAACTCGCATTAACGGGAGATCCATCCGCCGTGGCTGTGGCGACCCTTTGGGAGGAAAAACAAGGGAACAGCTCCAAATACCGACCGCACACAGCCAGATCTAATCAGGCGGAAGTTCGACATAGCGTACTTCAAAGAAGAGAGCCCACGGAGACGCACTGAATGTCACAGCTTTCGCGCTGTTATTTTGTTAACAAATGCAAAACCCTCTTTCAGTTTCAAAAAGTCTACTGCTGGGATTTACTAAACAGGCGCAGTTTCGATTTTGCAACTTAAAGGAGTGGACCCGGGTATTTTTTCGGCTCGCATTATTTCATATGTGTTTGCAGAAGTTGCCCTTTCAGAGCGCAATATTTTGGGAAGAGAAAGGCATCTTATTGAAGCTGAATTTCAGGCTAATAGAGGGCTTTGCGCTGGCGCACACATTTGGTAAATCTGCCTCTAAGCATCATCTTTTGGAAATAAAATGCATTCCACCTTGCCGCCTCTACAGAAACGTCCGTAAAGAAGCTTGAGTCCTGGAGAGAGGACTTACATCTCCATTGAAGAGTGGGAGAGGGCTTGCGCCAGGGCACAAGAAGTAAATGGATTTAACATCTACTCTGCCCTTAGAAAAGATCACCTACGCATTCAGGGGTAAGCAACGATGCTTTGATAGCATCTGGGGCCCCTTCAAAAACTTCCTTGCTAATAAAGACTTGCCCCATTTGGTGGAAATTCTTGAGGAGGATTCATATGTGGCCCTCTGCAGTCCATTTGGGAATATGTTTATTGCTTGACATTGAACAACTACTTTCTAATTTACATACAACGTATACCTGTGAGTGTGCATAATTTATGGTGGGAGATGCACACAGTTATTCCGCCCCCCCCCCCTTTTTTTTTTTCTTGTTTGTTTGTTTTGCTTTTGTGTGTTGTTTTTGTTGTTTTGTTGTTGCTGTTTTTTTCTCGTCCTTTCCTATATGGTGTTATGTGTATAAAGGCAGGACGTAGCTTGTAGTTTATGTAAGTTTAGCTACTTGTTTTGTTACGCTTCGTAGATGTGTACAGTGCTATGTTCAAAATAAATAAAGACACTGTTGGAAAAAAATGCATTCCACCTTAAAAGTTGTCGACACCTGCAGGTTTATTAATAACTTAAGGTTAAGAGTTCAGAGTCCTGGAACACTCTGCTTTGTTCATATTAACATTATATTCAGTATTCTTCATCAACAACACAAGAAACAAGATAAAAGCAAATAAAATGCATTCATTTCATCTTATAGTGCGCGGCGTTTATTTATCTCAGCAGATGAAGATGTCTGACCGCTTCACTTTTCGTTTGACAGCCAATAAACTCATCATCCACCAGTCTTTCATCACGACTTCTGAGCCTCTCCCGCTGTGAAATTTCGTACATTACGCTGTTTATGCAAACTTTCTGGATTTGTTTCAAATTAAAAGCGTTCACTAGACAATAATAGAGCGTTTCTTAACCGGACTCTTATTCTGAAACATTAGTAGGAACTTCTTGTGGAAAACTAAACCGTTAAGAAAAATGGCACATAGGATGTGTGCCTCTGAGATTTCACTCTCTAATAACAGTTTGTTATTACTGTGTACAGTTTGTCTGAGGGAGAGAAAGGGGGCAACTCCTCAAAACAGACATTGTATTTCAGTTTTATTTCATTTACACAAAAGTTATGCTTAAATGAGTGCTACAGGCAGTTCTGTGACTCACTGGCTATAAAAAAAGTAACTGCAATACATTTTGCAGTTTTCTCTACATTTTGCTTACAAGGAGCCAGATTTTCCTTTAATTATTTAAAGTGGTATTAATCATTCAAGCATACAATAGGCACCTAACTCAAGTGATGAATCAGTGATGTGTCTACACATAACAGACAACTTTGAAAGTGTCTTTTATATTTAGGAAAATTGTTACTAACAGAAAAGAAATGACAAGAAAGGTGCCTAAGATTCAGTGTACTTGGTTCCTATGTTCTAAGCAAAATAAAAGAAATTAGCTTTGCACAGTATGTGTCTGTGTATATTTATATGTGTGTGTATATGTGTGTACATACATACAGTAGCAAATGGTATTGATCCCAGCTTCCTCAAAAATGTTTCCATAATAATAATAGATTATTCCAGTGAAGACATAAAAATAGTTATAAGCATTTCACATGAATATATTGCGTGTATTACGATCATACATGAGACTATTTTCATTACAAGGTTTTCTTTAAAAAATCAGTTTTCAGACAAGAGTAAAAACTCTGCCCCACCATATAGATACCTATGACCTGTTCCAATGTGATGTACTTTGAGATCATTTATTTTTGTAGTCCCTGTGACTCAAAGTGCACAACACTCCACTCTTTGGTCTGAGTGTGCCAGCATCCAGGATGTCAAAGGTCTGTCCCGGGACAAGAGTGAAGTCAAACCTCTGGAGCAGTTTGGCCATCACCACTTTAGCCTCCATCTAAAAAACACAACAGCGCCCACAGAGATGAGTCAGTGTGTTTATAGGTTAGCGGGTCTTTACGTTATTTAATCATCCTCACCTGAGCAAAGTTCTTTCCCAGGCACGAACGAGGACCGAGGGAAAAAGGGTAGTAGCAGTAATAAGGCCTTGTTGAATAGATAAGAGACAGCTTTAGTTACTTTGAACAATTTAACTCATTTTATCTGAGATAATAATGGGTGTACAAACATTATTCTAAGTGTAAAACATGTCAGCATGGTGAAACAGTGTGTTTCTTACTTGGAAGCATCTGGGTGAAATCTGTCTGGATCAAATCTCAGTGGATCCTCGAAGAATTTGTCCAGTCTCCCACTCACATAGGAGTTGAACTAAACATTAGAAAATACTGTATTTACTTATCTTGATGTTTATATAGAAGTGTACTTCCTGCTTTGCTAGAAACATATCAAAAAATACATGTCTCACTAGAGCATTGATTCCTCCAGGTATGTGGATACCATCAATGACCATGTCTTCAGCAATATGACGAGATGTGCCCGGAGCTGTGGGGTACATTCTCAGAGTCTCTTTTAACACCTGGGGGAAGATGTATACAATGCATACGGCACATCTTGTGTTAAAAAAACAAATAATGCTAATGGACTGGTACATATATAACACCGTTCTACTCAACAGAGCAGTGAAAATGCTTACTACCACAAATCTCATTAATGCAGAAGACCAAGGATACTTTAAGATATGGACTGGAGGAGCGGGGGATCCAGGGAGTTAAAAAAAAATCATATTAAAAACATTACCACAATTTTCAAATTGCCATATGTACCTGTGACAGGTAGACCAACTTGCCCAGGTCATCGTAGCTTATTTCATGTTTCATCCCAATAACATCGTCCACTTCTTTCTTCACTCTGAGAAATGAGAAAACTCCATAAGAAACCAAAGTCTATTTGCTATAGTGGAAACTGTCGTGCAATATATTTTGACTTTTTACTTCTCCAGTATATCAGGATGTCTTCCAAGTTCCATAATGCAAAAAGCCAGCTGATTGGCTGTTGTTTCTTGGCCTGAAATAGCATAAATTTGGCAATCCTGAATAAGAATACCACCTTACAATGGACCAATAACACACGACATTAGGCAGTACAAAAGATGTATGTAGCTATTGTAACATCATCCACTGGTCTGATTGTAAAGCTGCAAGATGAGAGTTTCCACCATCTTGATTCCAAAAAGAAAAGGATGTGATGATGAGGGGGTGAGCCCACACACCTGACATTTGACTGAAAAACCAATGAATGTGTTGTTTAATACTACAGACAGGGTTCGTACGCTTTTTTCAGGGTCAAATTCAAGCACTTTTTAAGCACTTTCAAGGTCCCTTTTTAAGCTTTTCCAGCACCACCACGCCCCCCCCCCCCCCCCCCCCGCCCAAAAAAAGAATGCATGTTTCAATTTGCATCACCTCAGTACAATTTATCTAAATTCAGACAAAATTTAAAATACGAGTAGAAAGTGATATTTTTGACTGTAAAAACCACAAGCATGTTTAACGAATCATTTTCATAACTTGAAATGCAAATAGAAATTGGACATTTTTAAAAAATATGAACAAGTTTTGCAAACAACAAAGTTACATGGTACTATTTACCTAAAAATGCAGCCAAGGCTCAGACGTTTTTTATATAACCATTCAAACTATTTACAGAACAATCAGGTGTGCTGCATCAAATAAGAAGGCACACAAATTATTTATGCAACTCCAAAAAATAGTTTGTGTCCACTATAACACAGAGGAGAACAGCACAGGGATAAACGTGCAGGTCTGACAGCAGATGTGTCACTCAGCGTTTACACTGCAGCCTGCCTTTGGTGGCTTTTTTGCAGCAACTATGACGTTCACTAGTAGAACTGACACACAAAACAAAACAAAACGACAACACTGCACACTAACTACACTAGAGAACACACTAACTTGAGACTCCTAACATGATAAACATCACAAATCTCTCATATATCAAAACTCTCTCTCTCCTTTTCGCTCACTCGCTCTCTCTCTCTTCCCTCTCTTCCCAACAACCAAATACCACATGTTGCCGTATCATTTTTTGATTGGTCGACATGGTACATTTTTCCACCAATAGGGAAGGAGTGTTTTTTCTTTTTTCACTCACAAGCAAAGCATGTTTGCTAGCGCTCTCCATAAAAAACGCAGTTTTTACCGTTTCTTCCCGGAGTACACGCCACTGTTTTATTCAGAACCCCCCCCAAAAAACATCGGTTTTACGTGGATGTAACACCTATCAACACAATTTAAAAACTGGTATATAGCTTGAAGTCCGCACGTTCGACCCAAGTTGAAATGGAGACTCTGGGTCCGTCGACCCCAGAGGGTTAATCAGAAAGCCTTAAGTTAGCTAGTTATGTATCGGCTAACGTTTAAAGCTTTCACTTGAGTAAATTAACTCATATTACTGCTAAGTAATGTTAGCTAAATTCACAGCATATTCCGTAATAGCGCTGCCATACTGCATCACACTCAGTGCATTTCAATCATTTCTCCAGCGAGTTTGATAGCTAGCAAAATAATAATCATAATTTATTAAAAAATAGCATGTGTAACATACGTGACATTAGAATTCAAGCATTTTCAAGGATTTCAAGCACCCGTACGAACCCTGTACAGATAGCCCTCAGCCACCTTCTCCTCAAAGACAGTACGGCTAACATACTGATTTTTGATTCAGTGTTGACCCAGGATGAGTGCCTGAGCCTATAAACTCTGCAGGTTTTACCTAATCACATTAAAAACAGCACCACTGAAAGCCATTTATGGAAAAAGTCACTGGTCCTATAGAAGTCTATGGAAAAATGACTTTTTCCATAGACTTCTACAGGACCAGGAGCAACCACAGATATCGCCATTTCGTGGCCTTCAGAAAGAATGCAGGTTTAATTCACTTCCACTTCCATTTTAAGGTTCACTTTTAAGACACAAAAGCTATTTCCATCTTTGATATACAGTCTATAACAATACATCCATCATCTGGTCAGTAGTCCATGAAAATGAATGTATGTTGTGAATACCTGCATCGTTACACCTGACAATAGATAACAGTTTATAAAGATGAAACCATATGGCATTAAGTTAAAAATTGATGCTTAAAGTGGTGACTGCATTGTGCGCCTTTTAACACAGCAAACCTTTTGGTGTTCCACAAAGATAATGCAGTCCCAAATTATTGTGTAATATTTCATACATCAGTCCATTTTCTTAATTGTTTTCTTATCCCAGCTGTCACTGAGAAAAAGGCACTATCCTCCCTGAACAGATCGCCAGTTCATCACAGGGCACTACTTCTAACATCAAAGATGAAATAACAGAGACTCACCGGCAATGAAGAATGTCACAAAATTATCCAGCATAAACTCCTCATCTTCTTCAGTCATGCTGTCCTCTGAAATGATAAAAAAAAAACTACCTATAAATGATTTGACATCTACCAGGTTAAGATGTGCTCTCATCATGAACAGGTACTAACACAAACCTCCAAGGAGAGTTCATATGGGAGACACTGAACTTATGCTGCCCTATCATTTTTTTTCAGTGTATTTATTTACTCGTTTTTATGCTCGTCACACACAGATTCAACAAGATTCTATATTATTGCTCTTATCTAGTCTAATCAAATGTGAAATTTAGGGGCTACAACCTTGGCTTGCAGTTTTGATGATTTGTGTCAGGATGTCTTTGGGGACCTCGTCACCGTTTTGAATGGCGGTCTTCCTCTCATCGATCCACTGAGCTCCAGTTGTACGGAGCAGGCGGCACGCTTCCCTCACCTCATTAATGTATCGTCTGTTCTTTGGGTTGTACTGGAATGGCAGACTGACAGGTTTAGCATGTCATTCTGATAACAATGTTCTTGGCACACATACTGCATAATAACAAACACTGAAGTAATACCTGAAAAAATCTGTCTCTAAGGTAGTAAACCATTCCTTTCAGACATGTCTCAATGGCTTTAGGGAAAGGTGAACTATTCTTCAAGAGGTCCAAGTCCACCCCAAAGGCAACCTGAAATTTATCAGGAAAACATTATACACAAATATGCACACACACACACACACACACACACACACCCCCCCCCACACACACACACACCCTTTGGAAGGGTAAAAATGACTGTAATATAATACCTTAGTAATAACATCCAGGGTGACACAGTTGACAAGATGGAGCATATTAGCTTCTGTTTTACTGTCAGCAAACTCTGCAAGTTTATCCATCAGTTTCTCTGCCCTCTCATTGAAGGTTCCCATTAGACCTCTCAGATACCTGGAAGTAATGATAGCTTTAGACGGAGAAGCAGCACATCCAGGACATCCCAACAAACTATCACAGAAATTCATTAAAGGATAATATTGCACAGAAAAAATGAAAACTTTCCTACTATCTGCTACTATCTCCCTACTGTTTCTACTAGTTCTCTGGGTGAAAATGCCTTGTTGATGCCAGAGACGGGAGAAGAACGTCCAGACTGCTGCAAACTCAGTAACTACTCATTACAAATCCTCTTAAACTGGTTTCTTCCACCTCTTTCCATCTCTGTAATATTCTTTGTCAATATTTTTGATATTTATAATTGAGCGATTTTTGATAAATTAGTGCTATTTGTCAAATTTGTAAATTCTGCAACATGTTGTATTATTTAATTAGTGTAGTCTGTTACTGTAACTGTTTTGGATGTAATCCACATAGTTTCCTTAAGGATTAATAAAGTATTCAGATTCTGATTCTTGACCGTGCTAATGAGTTCACTGTGTTCAAATGGGCTCCACAGACAACTCTCTAATCCCAGCTGAGGTCCTTTAGGATGTGGCAAATTTGAATGATGGATGCGCAGCCAGCAAATGTGCAGCAACTGCATGATGCCATATGGACCAAAATACCAAAAATCAACCAAAACGTATTTCCAGCACTGGTTGAATGTATGCCATGAAGAAATGAGGCAGTTCTGAAGGCAAAAGTGGGTTCGACCTGGTAAAGGCAAGGTATACCTTATACGGCAACAACTGCATAACTCACACGCTGCTGAACGCAGGGTCCATGATCCGGCGCTGTTTGTACCACTTCTCATGATCCCGTGCTGTTACCAGGCCATTGCCTAAGAACCTTCAAAGAAGGAAGTTGCGAAAACATTCTCACAATACCCAATTCCTAATTGCTGTTAAAATAAAAGCATTTTTTCAAAATTTCCTCAAATGGAATAATCATAAAAATATATAACATTTCTCATTTTTTAAAGTATATTATAGTGCACACCAGATCTGCGCTGGCTAAATCAGCAGAGGTAGTGTATTGAAGAGCTGGATGACTTTAAAACAGTTTGGTTATTTATTAATGAAAATACATCATTTTATCGTAAGAATTTAATTTTGTTCCACTGATAAAGGGGAGATAAATAACAGCAAAATCTAAATAAACAAGTCTGATGCTAATGTAGAGAAATAACCCAAGTAGCCTGATAAGGCAGTCTTACCTTTGACCAAATAGGCTGAAGAGTTTTTTGTAAACAAATTTATCTTTGGGGTACTTTGGGGACATCAGGACTTCCTGAATCCACAAACATAAATTAGAATCAGAATCAGAATCAGAAGACTTCATTTATCCCCAAGGGGCAATTAACAAACAACCAAGCAGCACATGTTGAAGATAAGAACAATAAGAACAGGCAAAAGGAGTGAAATAATAAATACACAGAATATACAGTATATACAGCTTTAAAATTAAAGTGACTGAGGTGAATAAATAACTGCAAGTGACTAAAAGTGAATAAAATGTCAGTAGTGTAGGAAGAGTGTAGTTTATGTTTATGGGTGTTTGAAATGAAAGAGAAAACATTGCAAGAAACTGGATTTATGCGAATATTATCGAGAGTTAGGCTTAATGTAGTTATTTTTTTATTATTTGGTAAGTTAAGAATTGCAGGATTTCTGCCCAGCACTTTCGCACTGTTTTACCTTTGTTGCCTCTGGACTGGACACGCACACTACAACGTAATGAAGACCATTTATCCTGTAGACAGGCCCATACTTCTCGGCCCTGTAAAGGACATGCTGACGTTTAAATATTATTAATCACAACATTTTCTAAACCGCACAAAAACATCGTTTACGCTTAACTTACCACTCCAGAAATTTGTCGTGTACAACTCCGCCATTTTTCATTATCCTCAAAAACGACGGTGAGTGTCCCAGAAGAAAACTGAGGATAAAAACAGCTGGTCATTCTCTGGTAAAACCAGTAAAGGTGTTTCGACGACGGCTTCACCTACCTGTCCCTCGGTGGGCCGGGTATGTGGTCATATTTCATATGAATGTGTCTAACATACAAGCAGTATGCAAGAAATGCAACGATAAGCAGAAAGAAGAAAAATGTAAGTGCTGGAGTTGCTAAAGTCATAAATACGCTGAAAACTGCCATCCTGAAAAATGTCTGATAGATGTCTGGGTTAAAAATTGCTGTTCTTTCAGTTAGGCAGCCCCAGCCTGAAAGAAAACGCACTTGTTTCTTCTTCGTTCTTCTCACAAACACAGAAGGACACCGCTTCCGTGTTCGTCAGGAGTAGTAATAAATAGTTGTTTTAAGAACAGCGGTACTAGCACAGGCTCCATAGCTCAGTGGTTAGAGCACTGGTCTTGTAAACCAGGGGTCGCGAGTTCGATCCTCGCTGGGGCCTGGCGCGGGATAATCTTTAAATCCCTTCAATGTCAATTTTTTTAATTCAGATATGTTACATTGTTGCTGGTTTTTCTTTTCGCTTTCTAATAACCATGTTGATCGACAGAGACGGATTTACGGCCGTGTCAGTGGTGGCAAATAACATTTATATCTAGCATGTTTCAGTCATTCAACTCAACTCAAATTCTACAACTTCAATTATTAGCTGGCTTTTCTGTTGTTCGTCAACTACGTAGTGTTACCACGACGCAAAACAAATTTCTCATGCTACATCAATATTAAATGAGTAGTCACACTAGTCATCACTAGGTAAATGCTATAATCGTCTTATAAACAGTTTAAGACATTTAACTTCCCAGTCATCATAATTAAAATGGCATATTAATATTCACAGATCAAAACCTACATGCTTGACTGAAAAAGACTGAGGTATTTTGAGTAGTAATAATCATAAATAATCCCTCGGTTACATAAAGCGCTAATAAAAACTGAAAAGGCTTGGGCTTGATATAATTTCGTGTTATAGCATTAGAAATACGATCAAACAGCGACCGCTATCTCCGATTCTCGAAAATTGGTTCAACTTTTAAACTGGCGAGCCTAAATTTCTGAGTAACATAAGCAAGAGTCGTCGCCTGCATGAAGCTTTACAGTACATAAGCATTATTATTACTGCTATGAAACATACCAAACAATAGTAGATGGATCGATGGACTCAGTCATGCTCAGAAGGCAATGTGATATTTAGGCAATTGAATGTCAGGATGGCCGAGCGGTCTAAGGCGCTGCGTTCAGGTCGCAGTCTCCCCTGGAGGCGTGGGTTCGAATCCCACTTCTGACATCAGCTGTTTTCTTGAACAATTTTTTTTTTTCACCTGTCCCGTTTGGTTATTTTGCCATCAGAATTATTGTCTAAAGGCGAAGAAAGATGCCCAACGGATTTACTTTACCAAATGGACCATCCCAGCCTTGCCGTAATGGTCCATTTGATTCACCTTTTATTGTTTATTTTATTTTCACTTGCTGAATACGGGACAGACTTGACTGGGGGAAAGAAAGGGGAGAAAGAAAGAGGGAAAGAAAAAAACTGAGAAGAGGGACGGGGAAAAAGGGCAAAAAACAAAAACCAACAGAATAAGCAGACAAAAAATACATATATTGATCACCTGGATCACCTGTTGAGAAAGAAAAAAGAAAGCAAGCAGAAGAAAACGAGTAATAAACAACATCACAATGATATATGAGAATATGACAGTAAATACTAAATATTAAACATTATTGTGCAGCACGTGAGATTGACAGCGCACAGTGTGCTTTGAGGTAGGAGCCAAAAAGGGTGTAGTTTGTGTGTGTGATCACCTGTGTGTACACCTGTGAGCATGGACGCGCTTGTTTTTTTTTTTTTTAAAAGGTTCCTTCATGTAATGATCTGCTAGAGGGTGTGGGGGGCCACTGCCCCGTCCTCCAGGGCATGAAGCAGGTATGGAGGAGATCAAAACTCCAGACATCCAGAGGCCCTCAGAGCACAAGAGACCAAGGAAGACCAACAGAGGGGCAGCCGCGCCACTATCCCAGAAAGAGCTGAGGAGAGTCCCAGATGAGGGGTCACTCAGCAGCCGCGGAGCAGAAGCCAGGGGGGGTTGCAGTGACGTGCCCATGAGCTCCGCCGGCAGCCAGCTGCGCCTGAGTGACCGAGCCCCGGGCCGAGAGGCCGAGGGCACCCCATACCCGAAGGAGCCCAAGCGAGCCCCAGGCTCCAGGCCCCGACAAGCAGCCACCAAGGAGTGAGCCGGTGGGTACCTGGGCGCCCACCCCCGGACACAAAGAACCACCAACGCACCGATGTCTGAGGGCGTCCGCCACCGGCAGGGGAAGTGGTGGGGGGAGATAGGCCTCCAAACCTTGGAGGGCCTGAGATGTCCCCAGAGAGGTGGCGTCTGATACCCAACCTGACATATAGACACAGACATACAGGCACACTCAAATACAAACATCCATTCCCACCCTCATGCTCTCATAGGCAATTACTCCACACTCAACCAACGTGGAGACAGACATAAAGAGACGCTGTACACACAATCACACTCCCCAAGCGTACTCTAAGAACCGGGTCTAGGTACCCTTGCCCCTGGAGGGGGAAACTGCACCCAGACCCAGGTGGTGTTACCCTTTTCCCTGCGGTGGGGAGAAGCAGACCGCCCCGACTCCGCAGCAGCAGGGAGGCCCCACATTCCAGACCCCAGTCGGACGGCCAACTCCTCCTCCTAGCCCCCCCGCTCCAGCAGGCCGCAGAGAACGGGGGTGTAGGAAGACTCCAAACCTCCCTCCACCCGCTCATATGTAGTGTTGATGTATATGTGTTCTAAGGTGCATTTAAAACCCAGGAGGGCATGGAGCTACCTGCCAGAGCAGCAGGTAAGCGTATAGCCCCTCCTGCTAGCCCTCAATGTCTACGTGTATTTAAAATTGAGAGGTGGGCAACGACGCCAGGGGTGAGGTGTACACCCTGATGGTAATTTGGATCCGTGTAGCATGCCCACCCCCAAGATCCTATATGTATGTGTAATGAGAGTGTGAGTAATGTGAATGTCTAAGTTGTGAGATAAAATTGAGGCAGAGGCAGCCAGAAGGGGACAGAGGGGGGGGGATGCCTCCTCTGCACCCTGGTGACACACCCCTACCCCAAGGCCCTGCATGTGTGGGTGATTGTGGTGGAGCGGAAAGAGGGAGGCGGCTGGAGATGGGGAGGGAAGGAAGGGAGGGGCAAGCGACCCCTCCCTGGGGCCAGCTCCCCCGCTGACCACAGTAGGCACCTCCATACTCTGCGACCCGCCAGGGAAAGGGGGCCCAGGCCCGTCCGGACCGGGGCCCAGTGCAGCAGTGCCGCCCGGCCCCACAGAGCTGTTTTCTTGAACAATTGAGGTTCTGAAGACGGTTTTCTTGTGAAATGCTCGTAGACGGTCCATGACGAGGCAAACTTGCTCTCAACCCGCATGGAAATGTTGTGCTCCTGTCCTCTTGGATGCTGGGAATTTGGAAACAGAAAATTTTAAATTGCAAGAGCTCTTAATCTACTAATACGAATCATCATTGCTATAAAACACTTGGCTGGACAATATGAACCCATGAAATGTCAACAAGGAAAAGAAAGCCGTTTTTATTGTAATTATTTTTATGTTGTAAATGCCATGACCATAACCAACAATAACAAAAATGTAATTGACAGAATTTCTATGATGAATGTAGGCTATGCAACAAAAGTGCTTCCTTAGAATACGTATGTTAGGTCACCCCGTGACCCATGAGCTATATGAATTAAATTAATACACCATAAGAAAGTTTAGCAGGAGCAGGCTTGTGTGGCACTGTGCCCTGTAAACTTCAGTGCACGATGTGACGCAGATGCAGTTTTGACTCATCACAACTTTTAAAGCAAACTGTAAATGGGGCAAAGGCAGGGAATTCCTTCAAAACATAAAACAGGATCAATTTTGCGCCACTACGTAGATAGATGTGCTTCACACATCAGATCCCGCCTGCCTTTTCCACTCTGCTGGCGAAGCGGGAAATACTCCCTCGGTTCATGCGATTACACTCATCTCCAGGAGCGCCGGGTAATTGCTTGAGTCAGCACAGAATCTGACGTAGGTTTGATGAAGACACACGTACAGAAACGACGGGCTAAGTGATGCGAATGGGCATTGTGAATCAAATGTGCACTTATGTTCGCTCGTGTAAATGTGCAGGCTGAGCATTAAGCACATTGCGCGGTGCTTAAGCGGGCTGAAAGGCTGTGACTAAGTAAGCGTATAAGCTGTTACTTTAACTCTCCTAAACCGATTTCTTCTCTCTCAGTCCCAGCAGCATTAGCCTGTGCAGCATCCTATTTATAGGACCCAGTATTGTGATCCATATGATTAAAACAAAAAAGTCTTATGTGACTGATTTTAGCTAACTCAGACACAATTATCTTCTTCTTCAGGCTGACACAAAGCTAGAAGCGGTGATCCATGATTACTATCTCCAGACGTGGGTGGTGATATATACGCACACCGTGGGATTATTTTGACATGCTAAGCCGAGCTGTTGATTGCTTTTTAGTCACAGTGTGCTGGGTGAATTCACCAGCGTGAAAATCTGAGGCGGTTTAATACACTATGGTTTCTGATTTACGTGGATCTTTTTTTAGGTCACTTATTTCAAAAAGATTTAAGTGAAATGTGATTTCTAGAACAGGCCAGCAGTTTATATACATCATCTGCCGACTGTAAGCTAAAACATTTAGCCGCAAAACAAATTTTATTTTTTAAAATTATTTTTCTTTTAATTTCATTTAGTGGTTTAAGCTTTGTAGATATGACTTTTTCATCTCCCTGCCATAATATTAAAATGTTTTCTTATATGGACTCCTTTTAAAGCCCTGCCAAGGTTTTTCAGTCAGATTGAGGTCTGGACTTTGGGCCAATGCATCACCTTGATCCTTTTTCAGCCATTCTGTTGAAGATTTGCTGTTGTGCTTGAGGTTGGTGTTCTGCTGTATGACCCAGTTTCAGCCAACCGTTATCTTACAGACAGATTGGCCTCACATTAGACTCTAGAATACTTTAATATACAGAGTTGAATCAGTGGTTGCAGGGTTCAAACCAAACCCAAATCATCACCCCTCCACCACCGTGCTTAACAGTTAGTGTGAGGTGTTTCTGCAGATATGCTGTGTTTGATTTTCACCTGACGTGGTGCCCTGCATTGTGACAAAACATCTCCACATTGGTCTCATTTGTATATTTTTTTCAAGTCTTGTTGTTTGTTAAGATGCAACTTCAAAACCTAAGCTATGGCGCCACGTTCTTTCTTTCCTTCTCTGAGAATTGCACAGTCTGAAGATTTTGTCATTTTGTTAACACACCTGAGTGTTCCAGTCCAGCAAAACCTCTACTTTTATAGAGATGCATTTAATTGGCACCACATGGCTGATATTTACAGTCCAACCTGGAGGTTCCTTCCTATGGAAGGATTTACTTAGATTTTAGAGAACTCTAAAGTGTTCTTTTTCACATGGCTCGATTTCATAAATATCAAACAAGTGATAAACAAACTCCTAAAATGATGAAAATAAATAATAAAATAATAATAAAAAATATTATTATTATTATTTTATAAATAATAAAATAATAATTAAATAAAACATAAATAGCTTTTTTTTTTAATTCTCTTTATTCTTTCAAATATTAGATCATTTATTAGGCTACAAACAAAGCGTTATATCCAGGACTGCTACAGTTCAGGCTGAATTAATAAGGCCTGTGTACTTACAAATGATGACCAGCAGATGGTGCTCAATGACAGCTTCCAAATTTCCCACCATTCCTTCTGGCCTTTTTCTTTAGAGAACTAAAGTACGGAATACATAGACTGGCTAGAAAACACCCTAATGGTTTCTACTTTAAAACATAATTTTTTTTTATCAAACATTTAAACGAGAGTGTCGTCTGTTTTTTGTTTCCACCATTTCCTGCAAGACAAGATCGCAAATTCTGATCTAAGGAATCCAATAATCCTCATCTGACCTTAAATACCACTTTCTTTCTATTTGTTTGATACGATCCAGCCACTTTTACTGCTACGGCTGCTTCATACCTGTGCATATTGTTCGCAATAACCTTCAAGCTTGTCTGCATTCTTATCTTAAAAAGAACAAGCAATCATATTTTGGTCCAGGATCTTGGCTCTGTGTAAACGCTGGAGGCTGGGGGCCGTTTGATGTTGTTATGGCTGGCTGGCTGCCGCCTCAGTACTACTGGATCTGCAGGCCCCTCTCATGTCCAAAGGTATTGTGTTGGCTGTTCTTTTGATTATATTATCAACAGAGAGAAAATTAAGACTCCCACTAGACATGAGTAAACAAACAAAAGTTTGTAGAGTCTGGTTCATCCAAAGAATGTCAGCTATTCAGACTTCTCTGAGGATATTGATGTCCAGTGTTGGGATTATCATGCCGAATATTATTCTTACTTGAAAATGTTATCAGTCCTTGGTTTGCGAGAGACATGAAAAGCATGAAAATACTAAAGAGGGAAGGACATGTATCCCAAACTTGCCGAACCCAGTTTTTTTAATCTCTTAAGCTGGAATGTGACAGCGAGGGTTGTTTGTTTTCAGCTGAAATACATCAGTAATAACTGGATATGTCTTTGTGAAAATTTGACCGGGCATATTTAGGTTCATCTCTTTGAAAAACTGTCGTGAAGATACCTTTTAAAATCTTACGTATTGATTGTGATTTAACTTGTGACAGGATTATATCATGCCTAGAGGATCACCTAATTATTTTTTCCCAATCACCACAATATTGTTATCAAGCCAAGCCAATGCTGAAAACTGCATTTGCTTTAGCGGCCACTTGAGGCCTCTTGTCCTGTTGCCTTTCATATTAAATTAATTGATATAAAACACAGACTTAGCTTCTGGGTCAGACACATGAAGCCAGCATGAAAGTGACTTAAACCATTCTTTTTACAGGCCACCAGGGGTGGTTGCAAAAAGACCTACAGTCCTATAGTATCTACAGGCAAATAGCCCTCTGCAAAGACATCTGTAACCACTTTACTGAGGAGTTCATGCCCTCATTTTGGGTCATACTGTACAAAACATGAAGTTTATTTTGTAAAATTTGGGTATTCTAGGCATCCGAAATGAGGAACAACACACCAGTGAACTTGTAGCTTCACATGTCATTGGTGTCACCTCATCAAAATGTGACCTAAGAACCAACTGGTGATGCCATGGTAACTAAATCCCTCTTTAATGCTGTGTATGGTTAAAATGGCAAATATAACAACTTTGAAAGGCATATTTATCATACTGTAAGCATGCCTATGGGTAATTTCACCAACAACATTCTTGACAAAGAATGTCACTTTCCGAGTCGCTGTGAGTCACTCTGTCTGCAAACTGGTGACTCAGAAGTTTTCTGTGGTTATTCTTGCATCTAGAAAGTTTTCTTGACTTCTAGTATTTTTGTAGTCTGCAAATCAAGCTAGCTAGCATGCTCCACCTTCCCATGTCACTGTAATAATCGTAGTGTATACTCGTCCTTAACGGGTGGGCTAACCTCAACAAAACCTTTCCCAAGCATCATCACACATGCAGCGACTATTAACATTTATACATTTTAAAAAAGATTTACTATAGATGCCAATTCTTTGGATTTTATGATTTTTTGAATATGGTGTTCCAACATGCAAAATGAAGCTGGCAAATGTGTCAACCAGTCACTGTTGACAACATGCAATTGCCATTAAGTCGGCCTGCTGGTGTTAGCATTTAGCTTCAAGTGCATTTGTGCTTAAGTAGTTTTATATTTGCAGGTTTTTCAGTCTGTAAGAGTGGAAGTACAAATTGTGTGAAGCTCCTCTTTTTTCAGACTCTCCCTGGGATAGAGGCTCCATTTTCAGATTAGTTTTGTTGACCACCTGAGAACAAGGCCTTCCTCTGTGTCAAGCTGGTCAAGGAATGGGATAATTCAGGCCTGCAGATAATCCATCAGTTCCACTGATCCTTTGGTATTCTCCAAGTCGCATAGGTAGAGCTGCTGAGGCATGTGTATGGGTCTGTTCGTGTGTGCAGACATGCATATGTGAATTAGCGTTTAATTAGGTTTGTGAGCGCGTCCGTAACGACCGCTTTACTCGACCTTACTGAACCCTTTTCTGTCTCGGTGAATATATGTTTGTTTGTGTGGAGTTACCCACGTCACAAGCGATCGGCGGGAGAGCTGGGGATGAGGCTGCCTGTAACAGGAGCAGCGAGGCGCTTGAAGGACCGTGCTGTTTGCAGGTCGACAAGCCGCAGCACACCCAGCGGAAATCTCATGTTCCTGCCAGCCTGCAAAAGTAAACAGATCTGTAACCACCGAGGGCTGGCACCAGGCCTGGGCCACCAGCGCTATAACTAAAGGAATGAATCACATAACACACACACGTTCACGGCCTAAAATTAGAGTGCACGGCAAAGAGCGTATTCAGAATCCTCCACGCCGGTCCGGTCTTCTCACATTTCGTGCGTAAAATCAATCGCCCTAATTTGAAAAACAATGATTTTTGTCAGCTTGAACTTCTGTGCAACCACAGCACACTCCCTCTGTGACATGATCCACATGCTCTCCATAAGCTGTGAAGTGTATTCACCCAGTTTTAAACGCATCTGCCCGGAAAAAACTCCTGCTTCATTCAATATTCCAGATAACATCTTTCAGCTACAAAGCTTTGAAACCTCCCCTCCCTTTTATCTTCCCTTTCCCTCTCTGTTTCGCTCTCCTCTGTTTTCCCTCTCCCTGCTTTCTCCTCTGTCTACACATCTGCGGTTATTTATCTGTTATTCTGTGGGAGCAATGTGGTCAACATGTGTCTGGCTTCCCTCCACACAGCACTCATCTGTAGTCAACTTAGGGATCACTGGACGACCATAGTAGATCTACCAAACTCTAAGTAGATACTCTCCATGAAGATGGAGACTGATTTTTATATGTTTTTTTAAGCATGTAGACATGACAGTAAATCTTTCTGTAATGGGGGCCCACTTTTAAACCAATATTCTTTTGTTTCTTGGGTGAATGTGGGCAGTAAATGAAGGTTAGCCAACATGACCTACAGGAATTAGGGGATCTGAAAGGAGTATTTGGATTGCCTAAGCCTATGGATTTGCATTAACCTGACCTTTAAACTTTTAATCTCAATGTTATTTAATCCTCTGGAAAGAGTATAGCCTCAGACAATGTTATGGTACGGGTAGGTCAACCTAGGCCACAGCAGAGATGGCTGACATTGATGGCGGCTGTCAGCTAAGGCATGCAATGGCTTAAGAGGTTAAATTCACGTGTTTAAGAAGGTATATTTTTCTAATTGGTTATTCAGAAAACTAGCTCATTGTATGCAATTAATGTGGTTGAGTAGAGCCTCTCCACAGTCTGATGTCTTTTGCTGACATCCAACTTCAGGAGGCTGTGGCTCAGGAGTTTGAGCAGGTTGTCCACTAGTTGAACAGTTGAAGGTTCGACTACCAGCTCCTCCTGTCTGCAAGATGAAGGATCCTTGGACATGATATACGAGATGCCGCCAGATGCATTTGATCGAGTGTAAATGGGTCAACTTTCCTAGTAAGAAAATGCTCTGTGTGCTCAAATAAAGCAGAAAGTGCTATATAAGTACCACACTATTTACCCATTTTCTGGAACATCAGTTTAAAGGATTTTCTAGCCAAAAACCACCATCAAGCTCATTCTCTCCCTGTCTTGTAAAGTCTTTCAACTTTGGGCCCAAACCACAATTGATAAATCAGATTCGTGAATGATGCGTCATCCTCGTGAATCACAACTAGGACGGCTACAACATGTTTGTAAATCGTGACCCATGCGTGGCTCGATGAAGCTGTGGCTGATTGTTTGGAAGTCTTAGAGAAAATGTTAGTATGACTTTTGACTTGTAGACGTGAAGTCAACTCTTGAGGCAGACCACTGTTACACTGAGAACAAGCAAACACAATCAACAGAGTAGGCTGATGAAATGTTGGACTGTGATGGTGCAAGCAGTGACTCTTTGCTAACATGCTAGCAAGGTGCCTCACTCAGTATGTACTTGGTGACGGAGTTGGGGAAATTGGGTCCAAATCAAATATAGTGCCCAGTCGCTGCCCAGTTCATTATCTATATCTGTTTAACTGCTGGGGAATGCAGATATCTTATGAGCCAGTCACATGGCTGCAACTCGATGCATTTAGGTCAAGGTGACCTGCTGAAGTTAAAACTCAGCATCAGAATGGGAAAGAAAAATGTAGCATGGTTGCTGGTGCCAAGAGGGTTGGTCTGACTGTTTCACAAACTGTTGATATACAGTGATTTCTCCACACAATCATCTCTAGGGTTTCCACACAATGGTCCAACCCCCCCTCCAAAATATCCAGTGGGCATCAGTTTTCAGGGTGAAAATGTCTTGTTGATGCCAGAGGTCAGAGGAGGACAGAGGGGCAGGGATAGGGATAGCTCAGTAGGTAGAGTGGTTGATCAGAAGGTCGGGGGTTTGACTCCACTAAACGGCTACCCTGAGGTACCCCTGAGCAAGGTACCGACCCTACACACTGCTCCCCGGGCGCAGCATTGGTGGCTGCCCACTGCTTCACTGGGTGAATGGGTTAAATCCAGAGGAGTAATTTATGGGCTCAAAATGTGGTCATAAATATTTTGTACTTGTAAATCAGTTTTGTACTTGTAAATCAGGATTTGTGTGTGTGTAAAAAAGATTTGTGTGTGCGTAAAAAAGATTTGTGTGTGCGTAAAAAAGATTTGTGTGTGCGTAAAAAAGATTTGTGTGTGCGTAAAAAAGATTTGTATGTGTAAAAAAGATTTGTGTGTGCGTAAAAAAGATTTGTGTGTGCGTAAAAAAGATTTGTGTGTGCGTAAAAAAGATTTGTGTGTGCGTAAAAAAGATTTGCGTGTGTAAAAAAGATTTGCGTGTGTAAAAAAGATTTGCGTGTGTAAAAAAGATTTGTGTGTGCGTAAAAAAGATTTGTGTGTGCGTAAAAAAGATTTGCGTGTGTAAAAAAGATTTGTGTGTGCGTAAAAAAGATTTGTGTGTGGACTTAGCCAAAAAAACCCTGCAAGTTACACGTACAAATTTTGACCCTATTTTTCTTCCTTTCATCTGATTGGTCAATGTCATGTCAATCACAAATGTAATAATCCAATCAGAGAACAGATGGGTTTACCTGTCGGAGGGGCGCTTTTTACCCTTTTCTTTGTGGTCATTTTAGCCTTTTTGGCCAGGGTGAAGGGAGTATCTGCCATCAAACAGAAGACAGCCGCATATAACTACGACGGTGTTTGCTAGTTCATCTATGTGCATTAATTTAATAACGTGGTTAGCCTACTCAACGTAAATTACACACGAACAACATTAAGCTACTCACGCAGAGAAGAACGGCTGCTGCTGCCATCATCATCCTCATCATTTCTGCTACACTGGCAGGGCTAGGGGCCAGGACTCTACTCTTCGAGTTTTTGGGGGATGTTGCTAACTCCGGGTCCGATAACAGGCACCACACCCGCAGTAGATGTGCTCGGTGTGAGGTCTCACAGCAAGCTATCAAATACGGCGCATTTCTCGGCTTTAAAAAAAACCGCTATGCGTCGCCAGGTGTTTCATCAGATTCGAGGTGTTACCTCCTTTGACAGTATCACAGTATCAGCTTAAAGCACTTGTTGCAGGCTGCTGAGTTTGCATCTTTTGCTGCGAAGTACAGCCAGACTTTTGACCGCTTCGTCTTGGGCATTTTTAATCTGTAGCTCTGCTCTAAAAGAACGTACGTACCTGGGCCCGCCTACTATCCTCGGAAACGTAAAATGATTGGCTAGAATTGGCTCAGGAAAAAAAAGCACCGAAATGTGCGCTGCTTTTCGGTCTGGTTACTACCGTTTATGTCAGATGGCACCGGACACCGGTACCCATCCCTACTGAACACACAACGTGTCGAACCTTGGAGCAGATTGGACCACACCAAGTGCCTTTCCTAAACTAAGAACGAGAAACTGAGCTCACATAGGCTCACCAAAATTGGGCAATAAATGACTGGAAGAAAAGTGTGATGAGTCTTGATTTTCTGCTGAGATATTCAGATGGCAGCATCAGAATTTAAGCATGGATCGATCCTGCCTCTCCAGTGGTGGTGTAATGTGTGTGTATAGGGGGGATTCTTGGCTGTAGATTTCAAATCTGCAGCACCTCTGCGATGCTGTCATGGCACTATGGACCAAAATCTTTGAGGAATGTGTCCAGGACGTTGTTGCGTCTTTGTCGCAAAGGATGAAGGTAGATCTGAAGGGAAAAGGGGGTCCACTACCAGCAAGGTGTACCTAATAAAGTGGTTAGGTGAGTGTATCCTTCACATGTTTTGGACTAAGTCTGTAACCTACATAGTTTTTTTTGTTTTTTTTTAAATTTTAGATATAAAACTGTATCCACTCCAGGCATTAGTAACATATTGTTGAACTCTTACATACTGTTTTCCCCACATTCAGTTTGTTGGGGATAAGGTCACCCTCGTGGGCCTTGGCACCCCTAGAAGTGTCTGGATTAGGATCCAGGAATTTTTTAAAGGATTGTTTACCATTACTAGATAGGAGAAAACTGCACATTCAGAATAATTTCTTTCCAAATGCATATCGAATAGAAATTACTAAAAATGACAGACATCCTCTTTATATTGCTATATCACAAGCTGATCTAGATCCACATGACTGTCTGGATACAGGATTCAATTCATCAAATCAAATCAAAGTTTATTTATATAGCACATTTCAGAGACCGAAGTACACCAAAGTGCTTTCCAATAAGATCATAGTACAAATAAAATCAATATATAATAAAATTATAAATATGAAAATATAATAAAATGGTTACATAATCCAATGCAATCCGGATGCAAATTGCCCTAATTGACCTTAAATACAAAATCGAACATATTTGTTTTTAAACGTGATTTAAAAGACTGAATAGAATCCGATGCGCGTATATGGAAAGGAAGTGTATTCCATAACCTAGGTGCTGCAACGGCGAAGGCACGATCACCTCTGGTTTTCAGGCGAGACCTAGGTTGCACTAAGAGCAGTTGGTCTGATGATCTTAGTGCTCTTATGGGGCTATACGGGCAGAGAAGATCAGCTAGGTAATCAGGTGCCATATTATTTAGAATTTTGTAAGTAAGCAATAAAACTTTAAAATCAATTCTAAATTTAATGGGAAGCCAGTGTAAGTTTGCCATGCATGTTGTTGAGGGAAATTTCAGCCTTGGCGGAGGCGTGCAGTCTCAGGCTGCTCATGTTTTTAAAGCATTCAGCTTGGCTCTACTACACAGTACCTAAAGAGTGGAAAAAGAAACACCACAAGAGTCAGATGATGAATGCAAGGTCTTTATATATATATTTCTTCAGTATAATTGCAACATATTTATAGAGTACTGCAGTAGAACAGAATAAAACACAGACACCTGTTGTTGTTTCATGTAGTGATATGAGGCAGGAGGTTTCCCTTTAGTTAATGGGTGCCTTCATTATTCAGTCTTACTAGTGCACCATGATGAGAGTAGAGTCATTTCAAAGCTTCAGCAAACTTAAAAAACAAGAACAGACAAATAAATACTGTACAACACCATATATGTAATACTAGATTCAGAAGTCACAAAAAGGTCATGCTTTTCTCAACAGAACAGTTATACGTATATATGCACCTTCATATAACAATGCAGCATTTCTGGCGAGTTTCCCTTCACAATAACACTCTCATCAACAAATGGCAAAAGTAAAGTGCCTTTTCTTTAGAATTGGTGATACCAAAATGCAAATGCACGATTGCAAAAATGCATCTGGATGCAGACTTCCTGAAAAGATAAAGGTTTGGAGCAGACATCCATAGAATTAGACTGGATAGAAAGGACAAGTGGCACATGAGGTCATTTTGATAGGCTGTTATAGGAATGAGGATTGTTTAAGTGATGTGCAGTGTTTAAAAACCTCTGTAGCTACAAAGCCAAAATATATTCTGAGAGCGGTTAAACAGTCGGTTTATCAGTCTCACAAGCGACACCTATGAACATACACCAAATAACGGTAAGAGACTATTACCAGTATCCTGCGTCAGCCTGTTTATGGGTCGCTACCTGAATGACCTCTCAGGGATGTTTATTTGAGAAGCAATGTCCTTTCTATCCAATCAAGCACTGTACATAAACTCAAAGACCTTAAACAACAAACCACACAATTCATCAACAACAGGGATCAAAGGACTCCAACTGCACTAATGCATCATCTGTTCAGCAATTATTGATTACACACCCAACACGCTTCTACTAATCTTTACCCACAAGACTGTACAAGATCCAATAGTGCTCTGCTGTCGAGGTAAATGAGCAAATTTGTTGTGATGGTCAGCTAGTCCCCCCCTGAGAAGATAGCAGAGACACAATCTAAAAGAACGTAATGTTTTCCCCACATTGCGTGGAGATACGGAGGTGGGATTTACACAGGCACCAACAGTCAGACTTTTGTTTTATCTCTTTGGCACCCAGATCACATATACTTCCTGGCAATGAAAGAAAATGTGTGGAAACACTTGAAATCAATCGGTGTAAAATAGCATTTGAAATCAAATGTTCTGTTCTTTTATAATTTCTACCTGAAGACTAATAGCATAATTCTCTCTAGCAAACTAAGCATTTGCAAATGAATGTTCCAAATCCTTTTAGCTTAGTTGTCTGGCTGAGACCTCAAATTTCTCAATAACCTCCTACTACAGTTAAATAACTCAGAGGACTGGCTGAATGAATGTGTCCTGTGAAACTAATGTCTTGTTCCACTTTATAATGCCTTTGTAAAACCTGAAGGATTTTATACTGTAGCAGCATAGTTAGTTATCACCTGGACTGTACAAGCCATGTGCTTGTTCCATCAATCAATCAAGCTCATATTCATTATATTTCCTCATGTAAAATCTACAATAAGCATGATCAGGATGTTTTCTTAATGTTGGTGTTGTCAATCACAAGCGCTCAAAGATAGCATCAAAAAAGCCAGTAGGCAGACATCATGCTTACACACACCCAGGAGAGAGTACTGAATATAAAGAGAAAGAGCTTGGTGTCATGCCAGATGTGTAACAGGTTGGCAAGTGATGAGACAACAATGTATTTTTTGTTTTAGTTCAGCTTGGTTGAGGCCGATATAAGGATACTGTGCCAAATCCTAACTTGAGGAAACCAGACTTCACCAATATTCCTAAACCTCCGCAAAACTCCTAACCTGTAGATTTCCTTCAAGTCATGTCTATTTAATTATTTATAGGTGGCTTTGATGTAATATTTCATGACTTTTAAGGTAGGCTACCTCCCCTCAAATTAGGTTTGGGCCCCCTGACTCTCTGAGTGAAGTGGTAGTTTTGGCTGTGGTCCTTCAGTACTCCCTGGCCTCTTCGAGTTCATTCATGAACACATCCTCATGGGGGTTTTCTGGGCAACTCAGTCCATTGTTGGGTGGCCGCACCGCATGGAAGCGACTCCAGTCTCCCTTGCACAGAATCCAAGGCAGCACATCCACTTTGAAGTGCAGCTCGGGCGAAAACTCGGTGCTAATCAGGTTCGGCGTGCCTGCGCCTTTTCCTCGTGTGATCAGCCTCCCGCGGTCGTCGTAACAACAGTGCTGTGCCGCAAGGGTAGTCGAGTCACTGGAAAGTGCCGAGCGGATGCAGCTGCGCGCTGAAGGCTTGTAGATGTCCAGGCGCTCCTTGGGGCCGCTGGCATCGTGCCAGCGGAACGGCCGTCCGTGAGCGTCATCATAGACGCTGACCACAGTGTACGCGGCTTCGAAAGGGTAGGAGCAGGGGCAGTTGGGCAGCTCAGACAAAACCTGATGGAGGTACCTCTGCAGGAACTCACTCTTACAATTGAGCCATTTCTCACAGCTGTCTACATCTGTTGGAAAGAAGACAGCAACACCGCATTAATCTTTGCCACTGCTGAGAGCATGAACAGATGAATGAACAGACACCATGGAGTCAAGTCTGAATCCTATACCTGCATTTGTATACATCTGCATTACACCGCTGAGTAAGCCCAATCTAGATACACAGTTCCAGTATATATCTGATTGAGAAACCTTTTTTACGGTTATGGAAAACTTCCCGAATAAACACTCACCTGTTCCAAAAGGCTCTGTGCCATTTTCCATTTCGAAAGGAAAAGGCTCTACCACAGTGTTGACATCACCTACATAGAGAGTGATAGATTAGCTGATTAGTGAAAAAAAAGCCTAGAAAATCTGAATAAAAATCTGAATCATTTAATGCAGGTGTTCAAGTAAAATATGCTTGGAAGTAAAATATTACCCGGGCAGGGCTCCAGGTCACATTTAGAAGCTTCTGTCAGAGTACAGGAGTACCCACAGGACTTGGTCCTCTTCCTCTCACCATGTCCACATGTCACTGAACAGGGAGACCAGGGTGTCCAATCATCTATGTCTTTCTCTGTGGAAGAGAAAATGTAAACATCAGTGTCAGGAACCCAAAGGTACACAAGTAGTGCTTAACAGATTTTAACTTCACTCATTTATTTGCTCTTATGCACACAAACATGCAAACGTGTTTCAGCCTTGTGGCTTTCATCAGAGCATCAGAGACTGAATATGTAAGCATTTTCTGTGAACTCAGATTAAGTTTTTGTGACTCATTTCCTACTGATCAAAACCTATTCCACACAAACAAGAAAAAGCCTATTAAGATTAAAGCACAACAGAATTTACACAATGGGAAAAGTGTCGTAGAGATTACGAGAGGTGATGAGAAGATTAGAATAGCAGCTCTGCACCTTCCTTTTGTAATAGGTGGAGCTAATTGGAAGCAGCTTCGAAGTGTTGATAAATAATTACAAGCACAAGAGGAAGAACCGGCAAAATACAATAACACAGTTTTGTGTTGCTATGAACTAAACACGCACTTCGACAGGCTAATCCAAAATGAGCTTTCAAACCTTCCTGACTGCCTCAGTCCAATTTTCTCCTGGTCTAACCTTTCCCATGCAAACCCATGTTCTTTTTAAGAAGGCTTCAGTAAAATTAGAGAGAGAAAAGCTGTGCTGTGGCTGTCCGCCTCCGCGCCATGCTTCCTTGTGGTGTTAATAACACTGAAAACAAGTCATTCTTGATTAAAGGCGAGGTGGGTGCAGAAATACCAGCTTGGGTGTAGCGAGCACCCAATTTTACTTTGTGGGCGCTGCCAACTCGCCATGTGGCCATACAGGAATGAGGTCTCAGGAGAGTCTTAATTATAGAAGAAGCTAAGGCAGACATCCTTGATTTATGTTCACCAAGCCTTTAGATGTGACCACTTTATAGGCATTGTTGCCTTTGCTCGCTCGTCTATACGCACAACAGTTAAACAGATGGAGCCTATATACCGATATAAAGGATAGAGGAAAAGCGTTACAGTAAAACCTAGTTTTAAGCACCTGCTACTGCATTACAATAAAACAGAGGAGTTTTGTGCAGCGTCAACCTTCATAACTGTTCAAAAACACAAATAGATTAATTGTGCACAAATTTGTATCTATGGGAAAACCTTTGACGACTAAAACTTTCATGCTGTGGTGAGTCTATGGCTGTGCACTGAATTAATTTGCTTTTCATTCACTGTACAAATCTGACCTCTTCTCATCTCGCACTATTTACTATTTTTACAACTGAACAAGTTGTCTGTGCAAGCTGAGACACAACACTAGTTATGTGGATCCTTTAAAGCCCCCCGAAATTCTTGAACTCGCTCAAAAGGCCAAGCCGCCGAGGGTACTGAGGACCATCAGGGTCTGAGGGGGGCCCGAGGGGTCCCGGGGAAGGATGAAAGGCCCGGACAAATGGCCGCTGTCATTCTCTGTTCCCAATCTGCCCTCTAATTGTCTACAAGCAGAGGGCTGTTTTGTCCCAGGGAACAGTGCCGGCCTCACGCTGCCATTAGCAAAAGCATCAGACCCATCTTCAAAAGGCAGGCCTCTGCGACCAGCACAACCAGTGTCAACTTCAAAGTACCCATAACCCACAATGTCCTCATATTCAAGTGCTCATGCAGCCTCACTTGCTAGCATTGTTTGGATCTCTGTGACTGTGACTACTTTCTAAGCTACACTTCTTTCTCCAGCTCTACTTCAGGACCATCTTCATCGCTTTCAATATGATTTACTGAGCTATTTAGTGTCCAAAGGTTCCTTTTTTAAGCCTTTTTTTCCTTTGGGAAACAGAAACAGTTGTGTTTATACGGCCTTAGTTACACACAGAGAGTGTACCACTTGGCAAAGCCTACCATAGTAACTCTGCATTGGATCCCAGCCTTCGTTCCAGCGAGTATCATAGTCTCCGCCTACTCCGCTGGGTAAGGGCTCCTCACTACCGTAATCCAAAGAGTAATCTTCCTCCTCCTCTTCTTCGCCAGTTTCCTCCATGCCCGACCGGCTGTTGCTGTCCTCGCTGGAATCGGTGTAACTCCAAAACAGGGGCCAGAAAAGCTTCTTGCCTCCGAGCAAATCTACTGTGGATGAGGGAGAGGAGGAAGAGGAAGGTAGCCAATCTTTTTCCTTGGCAAGGTCCATCTCCACTTCCATTTGAGGATCATCGACTACTTCAATGGTCACCTGTGTAAATTAAGAGAGGGTCCCTGTTCATCAGACAGAAGGCACAAACACATTCACCAGTATCACTGATATCACTGTGGACAGCATGAACAACGCTTAAACGAATTATTTGGAGTCAATGAAAGATAATCAAATATTATCCATCTGAAATGTTCAATATCGCTACAATAAATCTGCTTTTGCGGTTATAAAAAAGTACAGCATATACTTTTTGCAGCTTTAGTGCTTGACTTACAACTCTTCTTAAGAAATCAACCATGTCAAATCCTTGGAAGGGTATTTTAGTCAGGAAACCCGCTCTCCGGATCTAAGTAGGCCAGTCAGACGTGAGCATGAGCACTCAGTCAACTAAACGATCCTCTCAGGGAGAGAATGCGAACCTTTATTCTGGATAACTACCTCTCATTACCTCGATATGACTCATCCTAGATTCACAGTACTTCCAAGGGCCCACTTCAGCTGATGTAAAGACCAGACAGCAGTGAGACTAAAGAGAAAAGCTATGTTTCTGTAATTGTTGTAAAATGAATAGTTAGAAAGTAGCTTGAAGATCGAGTACTATGGTCATTTCAGTATAGCTGGGTATATTCTTGCTGTTATCCTCGGCCTAGGGTAGGTCTTGTAGGTCTATGTTACATAAAATTTCCTCGGAAATCAAATGTCTCTGTACTTATATTGATGTACAGAAGATCGGTAAAACCATGTCTCGCATTCTGAATACTCTGACCAAACTGGAGAAGATAAGTGCCTGCAGAGATCATAGAAAAGACTAAATCTGTGTCTTCATCTGTTTGTTGTAGACATTAAAGGGTTTCCTTTTAGCCTCTAGACATATAACATAGAGGTAATATCACGTGACTCCCTTGTCCCTACTAACCTGTATGTTGGGGTTCTGTGAGTTAATGTCAGCATTGGCCAGGTCTGGAAAGTTCTTCAGATCCAGTATAAAAGGTTTGGTCTCCTCCTCAGGCTCAGGTTGTGGAAGAACACCAAGGGAGCGGTGCTGGGGGTGAGACCACCTCCTCTGGTGGCTGTGGGGCTCAGGCAGCAGACTCTGAACCTGGTTCTGCTGCTCCAAAGCCTCAGAGGCAAACTGGACACCACCACTACGAATTGACTGGCCATGAGCCTGACGGAAAGAACAGGTAAATGCAGGTTACAGTGAGCACAAGTTATCTACTGGAATAATTTAAGAAACTAACCAAAAGAACACTTGACAGAAAAACTCTTAAGGTGCGATTCTGCTTGCAAGGTGACAAAGTTTGCAGACACCACCAGTGTCTGCTGCTTAAGGGCTGGTTGCAGAAAGAAAGATCTATTATTAATAGTGGCTTACTGAAGGGTCTAAAAACAATTAGTGTTCAGTTTTCAGGAAGAAAGCCTTTACACCATCCACTGCTTTGCAGCTTGGTCAGCAATTCCAAAAGGCCCCTGGGCATCCACTAACCAGCCAAGTCATCACCCAGCCTTCGGTTCATTTTCTTTTTTTTTTCCCACAACAGTCATGCCATCCAGGCCGTGGACAAAGAGGGTCCTGTGCCAGAGAGAGATCCGCTTTTAGCTTTAATGAGAGGGCCTGGGAGGCGTGGGACCCCTGGGCTGATGCGAGTGTGTCTGAACCTGCTGTGCTGCCGCCGCTACTGCCACTGCTTAATTTGACCTTTCAGGTTTTACAGTTACTAAGAAGGAAGGCCGGCAGGAAGAATCGCTGATCTCCGAGATTAATGGTGATTAGTGGTGACATTATAATAGTGGGTAGTTGCGGAAACATGTACCAAATGTAGAATGTAGTCTCTAAAATGTGATGCTGTTTTTTTGCTTAGTCTGTTTTAAATCTAATAGGACACATGACTGTTTCATGACAGCCACTGGTAAAGAGAAAAAAAACAAAAACCCCTAATGAACCCTTGTCTGCCATTCGTTCATGTTTTTGTCATCCTGTGAAAGAGCTAACTGGCCCAAACATATGATTTGACAAGAATTTCAGATTGGACCTGTGCCAGTTTGTGGTACGCTCAGCACAACAGTGGCAGTCGGTGGGCTAAAGAGCAGAAGAAACGCTTTAATGAATGACCAGTCAGTTCATGATTTATGGTTATGGCCTCGAGAACAGGGCAGATTTTCAGGGACCGCCTGTGATCATCCCATAAAGAACTTATATAGTCAGTCAAATCCAAGAATGTGAACACATAAAGCTGGTTAGGAGGCGGCGCCTGTCGGGGATGATAAATGATGGATAAAGGTGAGCCCTCCTCAAATATGTGTAAGCTGGTGGTGACAAACAGATACTTTTTTCTGGAAACATTTAGGTGTTTTCTTTGCACTATTTGCCACATTTCTCGCAAGAAATGACACCAAAAGTTGACTGAAAATAGCGATGATGCACATTTTTTTAGCAAGAATTTTAACATTAATTGTAAGAATATAAGTAGCGGTGAGTAACACTACAGTTGTATTTATATTACTAATGCAAAACAGTTATGTTTACTGGATTTTAGAATTTTTAGATGAACATTTAATGTTCAACACAACACCCCCCACACACAGATCTTATGATTCCGCATCTTCAACATTACATCTCATGTCTGATGTGAGATTTCACTGGTAAAAATTCACCACCACGTTGCTGCGTTTGTCCCTGTACCTGACCTTAGTCCATACAGGTCATAACGGGCTTACACAAACCAAACACAAACAAAATTTCAAGTCCAGAGTCATGAAAGAGACCGCATACTTTCACACCCTCCTCATCTCGTCCTGTTACACATCTGGATCCTGTATTCTTTCGCCCTGTATATCACTCTCCTCCTCCTCCTTTTGTCCTCCCCCTCATTCTCTCGGATCGTGATCTCCTCCTCTTGGTAGTGGGGCTCCTTCTGATCAAAGGCATCATGGCTGATGGCATGCAGTGCGTTTTAACAGGGACACTGCATGATGCACCGGGGGTACTCGGCTCTGGCCTGGGGACTGGATTTTCTTCTTGAAACAGCCTGACAATACACCCTTTTGGCAAACCGCAGCGTCCTGCTTTTAAGTGCCCGGAAAGACTGAATGTTGGGCTACTGTCACTGCTACTGCTGCTGCTGACACACATTTAGGTTAGGGAGAGGAGGTCCGGAGACTGGATGGGGTGAGCCAGAGTAGAGGGGTAGGGACAAGATCCGGTTGGGGTTTGGGGGAGGGGGGTATGCAGTATGGCAGCCCTGATTTATGCGCCCGCAGATATCAAAGGGTCCTGCACTTGGCTGTTTCCAAACCATTACAGAAGAACAATAAACTATGGACTCTCTTTGATCACCATCTTTGTGTAAATGGAAAGAGGACAACAAATGCATGCCTGGTAGAATCAGGGTGAGGTAGTGGAAGCTGGTATGTGTAGTGGGGGTACAAAGCAGAAGAGGGCAAACAGGTCCCAGTATCTGAAAAAGAGGCCACTTCAACACAACGCCCCTCCCTCTATTCTCCACCGAGGCATGGGGGTAAAGGCAAAAACAGGAAATTCCACATTAACACAAAAAAGAGCCAACGTAAACAATCAGATGAATGACACTTGACCTGAGCTCCAGTGTGAGAGATGCCTAAGGCTTCCCTTTCTCTGGTTACATAAGCATCTTCTTACTGGGCACCCTAACCCATACTGAGCTTGTCCTCCTCCTCCCGCAGTCTTCCTCTGCTAATCTCCCCTCTTCATCCACCACTCACACATGCAGGGGGGTCACAGGCAGAGAGAGTCGCCAACATTTGGCTTTTTGGTGAATGAAATGAGCAGTCACAGCAGCCACAGTAAGATTTTTATTTTCTTCTTGTCACTAATGAGTCCCTCCTTGTGTCTTTTTGCTTTGACATCAATCAGGCAGATGATGAGAGAGAGAGAAAGTCCCAATAGGGCATCCATGGGAGGCCACACAAGAAGGAGAGAGTTCAAAGGCAAAAACTGAACCCTGACACAAACACACACAAGCGGACTTTGATATCCAAATATGTCCATGTGTAACACAAACATTCCCCTTTGACACACCGCACAGTGTGTGTGTGTGCGTGTGTGCAGATAGTTTGGATTTATGATAGCAGAGTGAATGCCCAGAGATGGCAAACCTTACTATACATGGAGAGAGCAGTGGAACAAAAGAAGGCAACAAATTTCTAATGTGGAAATTCTCATTTCAACCCATTTAGTTGATTAAAGAATGACTGGAAAAAGAGGGTGAGCACATTTCATTAAGGTGTTTGTGATTTTTAAATTTCAGCAAACAAAATTACAAACAAATGCACAACATAAGTTTTAAATGTTGCAAACAAAGTGAATAACTTAAATAATTTGCACCAAGCAGTTATATTACCAAGAGGCTGAATGGGAAATTAAAGCTAAGCACTAACTTTCTGATATTTTATTGTGCTTTAGTTTTAAAATTATGTTGGTACAATTTTATAAGCTATTGTAGTAATAAAAGGAACAGCACTCAGGAGACATTTTACAACCATCAGCAAAAACTTCAAAGCATTAGCTAATTGCCTGTCAGTGGCAAGTGTGATTTATGGCTTTTTCTAACTTGTTGCTAAACTCTACGCCACAAAAAAGCCAACACACACAAAGGGAAAAGAAAAAGGAAAAAATGGAGAAGAGAACTTACTTTGTGGGCAATATTCTTGCGTCTGGTAGGTAACCCTGTCACCACACTCACAAGAAGTATTGACCAGAGCACAACCAGCATCTGAAATCTTCTCGGGACCTCTTGACTCATCTTCTCCACTTCAAAGCTTCCCGTGAAGCTTAAAGGCGGTAAAAGTGCTTCACTGTGCACTGTGTGTTTTAGGTTAGATTACAGCTTTACAACAACCACACAAAAAGCGCTTGTGTCCTTTTCGTGTTTTCTTCTCTCCGACTTTTGGCTCAGGACATATAAAAGTTTTCAGCCTCGTCTATCAAGAAGTGTCGCAACTTTAATAAGATGCGCACGAGCGTCCGCAGGTATCCCGCGCGCTATCCATTCCTGACACCAGCGCCTCGCGCAGCAACTGTCAGTCCGTGTGGCGGCTCGAGCTCGATGCTGCGCTTCTCCATAAACACCGCGGGACGGAGGAGCTTTAAGTAACAGAACGAAGTTAAATACCCCACGCAGAAACTCCCCGTCCGCACTGTCGCTCACTTATTCAGCTACTTCAGAGTGTGACTCACTCGTCGTGGGCGGGTGCTCACTTCCAATACATTGACATCTGGAGTTCATAGTACGCTGTGCATTTTGCTAGCTGTCTGTCTGATGCGTTCATCCATTATCCAGCTGAAGTTCATCCACCGGCTCTAGAGAGGGTGTGCGCGCGCACCGCCCAGCCAACCGGTTTCGGTAAACTTTCCTTTTACGCACGCATTCAGGGGGGTTGATGCTGAGGGAGGAGGGGGCAGGATGCTCATTGCTCACAGCTGTGCGGAGGGTGGGTGCGCTGGGCACTGAGGTACATGGTAAGGTTTAGTTTGCGTTGCAGACAGCAAGCCACAAGGCGGACATGCTCTCACGTGTTACTGGGAAAAGTCTTCAATCTCGAATACCAATGGCTTAAGGGAGGAGTGTCAAATATAAGGCCCGGCAATAATTGTTTTTTTTTTTGTATTTTCATAAATGTTACAGCTTATCCTCCTGATAAAGACACAGACATTAATACTACAATGATGAAGTAACAGATAAGCAATTAAATGATACCATAGAAATGTCTAGTTTTACTGTGTCCACGGTAAAATAAACAAAAATAGGAAATTTCCCAGGAATTAACAAAAACTTTCTTTATAATTACAGGACAGTCTGGGCAGTGAGGTCGCAGACTTCTCTGTAATTTTACACATTTCTTACAAATTTAAGCCCAAAGTGACAGATTTCTTTCATTTACTACATCTTTATATAGGTAAAGTGAGATGTAGTTGAAACTGCACTTTTTGTCCTAATAATGAGATATCTCAGAGATAAAATGTGAAGTTACACATCTTTATGCTGACTAAGGGTATTCTCACTTGTCCTCCTTACTTAAGATCAAAGCATGACCCTCGAATGTAAGATGAGCTTGACAACACTGTTAAGTGAATTATTCAGCTTTAGCTCTGTGAAATTTTTTAATCAATTTAAATTTGTGTCACTGCTTTAAAAGTAGGTTAAAGGGCAGCCAATGACTGGACTGTAAGGAATGCTGACTTGTAAGGCAAGAAGGCTTTGTAACGTATTCTTCGTGAGCTGTGCCTGCAGTCTGCGTGTTTGTGGTAAATAAACACAACGTCTTTCTAGAAGTTGATACAAAGAAAGTGATTTAATCTTTGCAGCACCGTTTCCAACAGCACGGTCAACAAACATCATGGCTTTATAAACTCCTTTAAGTGGTTTATCTCCAACCCAAATACGATTCCAAAAGGCAAAAGCAACAGATAAGTTTCCACTGGTCACTGCAAGCAAGTTTACAGGTATTGTAAGCAGCTCTGCATTTGAATCATTTCTCCAGACATTAAACCTGCAGTTTCAGTGAAGGGAAACCAGGCTGAGAAAAACAGCCGTGTTGCTGTTTGCAATTACATTTTTTTTGCCTCCATGGACAGAAATGTGAAGACTTAACATACTGCACGGCCCTGCAGGAAACTGAGTTTTATGTCAGGGTGCATACAGATCATAATGAACTGTTCCACATTTTATTGCTTGTTAACAGCAAATGCATCACCGATCTGTTAGTCAAACTATTTTTTTGTGAAGACAGTACTGGAATGATACAGACAAAAAAAAAAAAAAAAAAAAAAAAAAAGTGACTAATGTATGATGGATGTACAGTTTAAAAGACCAGCAAATAGCAGTCATGCTGTGCTGAAATGCCCAAAACATTAAACACACACGTCTCTAAACTTGTGTTTCGAGTGTTTGCGGGAATTGGCCAGACGCTTGCCAGGTTTCTTACTGGCTACACTGACACTGCAGCTCACATCAATGAAGTGATGGAACATTTAATAAAAAAAAAAACAACAACAAAAAAAACAAACAAACAAGAAAAAACAAAAAACCCCACACACCCAGATGAACAATGTTTGACAGTGGCTTGTAAAGCCACATGTTTGGGGTGACCTCACACAGTAATGTTGGACCAAAACAGAAAGCCAAAAAAACAAATGTGACACAAAAAGCAGGTTGATATGGAATGTCATTCCAGAGGATGATAACATCTGGTGAATGATAAAGTGTGGGAAGGAAAAAACCAAAAAGAAAACCCCAATGACATTTGGACTATAACCAAACAAACCTTACAGGTTTTCAGTGACTACGTCATCTGGACATATAAAACGCCCGTCAGTAGTGCTGCACTGAAGTTAAGACATGTAGTCAAGTTGAAACACACTTTCCACTCAGATAATGGTTTCCACAAATAAAAGATCGCTAACGGCCGACAAACACATGTTAAATAAATAAAGTTGTCTGTATATCAGATGAGCCCTACATCGTCATGCATACAGCGTGCTGTCGTGCTCAGATTGGCGATTCTCATGAAAGCACTTGAGTGAGAACGATTTCAGCAGGTGAGAAAGCAACAAACAAGATAGAAATCACATGTAGCTCATTAGCTTATAGAAATGTTAAAGACACAAGGCTCAAGTTTTTGAGTGCAGGTGTAAACAGTAAATAAAGCTGAAAAATATTTCTAGAAAATATGCAGTTAAAAAAAAAATCCTTTGTCTTCCTCTCTGGAATTCTTTCCCTGTTAAATGTTTTCATTTGGAACATCTGCTTTGCATTTTAACAGGAAGGCTAGAAAACATATCTATACATATACTTAGAACCTTTGGTTGGGTAAAAGAACCCAATAATCTCTCTGTTCAAGTAAAAGTGATTAGGATTAAAACAAAAGCAGATAAATACATATAGTATACACATGCTTATTCCCGTGAAATAATGCATCTCTCACTGAGGTTTGGGATGCTACCCTAAGGCAGTATTACCAACATTGTGATAAATAATATTTACATATATGATCGTTTCCTATCGAGTTCATCATAGCACGAGCTATGATCAGATTTTAAGAGTGCAAGAGCAGGAAGTCATGGCAGAGCTTCTTCTACCTTGCTCTGAGTTGTTTGAATTACAAAGAAACACCACACTGCTGCTGTTATTGCACAAATAAGATACACATTCAATGTGCGCACAAGAAGAAGACTTTATGTTAGACAGATGCAGTCGCAATAAGTTAGGACAAACTGGGAGGCTCTGAACGGACTTTGTAACAACGGGCACGGACGCATGTGGCTGATTTTGGTCGCGGTGAAGCTGTTGGGACTTTGGCTTTGAGTCCACTGGAGTTTGATGTGAACAAATATGGATAACATGAATGCAGAGACTGGCTCAGACAAAAATACGTGGGGGCATAAGACGGATGTCAGACGAGAAACGCTAAGGGAGGGGCCGGTGAGTTGGGAAAACACGCTCGGTGTGACAAGAAGAGGACAACAAGGCTCAGTCCTGAAGAAGACTCTCCTCGGACATCCACCCAAGCGAGGGAAGAGGCTGCTCACGTCTTGAGTATTTCAGCTGCAGGAGGTCGCCCACTTCACTGATGGCTTCCAATGCCTGACAAAGCAACAGGAAGAATGCAGTTAATCTCAATCCAAAATACAAGAGAAGATAGCCCCACAGTAAAAAAACAAAACAAAACGATGGTACACATGCCAAAACTTAAGGGATTCAGCCAGACTGATAAGACTGGCTTTGATTTTTAACACGTCAGAGTGCTGAAGGAGGCGAGGAGTCCAAAAGCAGAGGTGAACAGAAGGCTCCCTGTATAAACCACAACTGAACACTTCTTTCCACCAGAGACTGTATCAGTGTTGCAACACACTGCAGGGCACCTGGAAACAATTTACCTTCCTCCTGACCTTTTTTCTGATTCCACGCTTTGAGAAATTGCGAGGCCTGGCTTTTCCAAAGACGGAAAAAACGGCTCCTAGAAGCTCTGCTACAAAGGCAGGCCTGATGCCGTTTAAACGGACTATTACAAATGGTGTTGACAAGCTTCCCAGTAAGATGAATGAAGTGTCTTTGGAGAGACAGAGCAGCTCAAATAAAAGTCTCTGCCTGAGTCACGCTGTAATCTTTAGAGACAGCTTGGCCCTTCTAGGTTCCTTCAAAATAAAAGGACATATTGGAAGCATTTATTATTCGACAGGCACGCTCACACATACATGGACTCGAACGCAAGGCACAAAAAGCTGTCAGTGAGCGGTCAGGCAGGCTGGTTGATTAAAAGTGCAGGAATCCATGATCACCCACAGTGGATCAAAACAAACTCTTAAATCACATTGAGGGTAAAATTAAGTCTTCAGCAATCAAATAGTCTATCCTGTAACAACAACTCTTGAACTTGCTTCAGTGGTGAAGGAGACCACTTAGAAGAGATCAGATGTGCCCCTCTCTTTATGTCTTTGATGATATTTAAGAACTTACTGGAAGCTGCAGATCAGAAGTGGCAGCATTACAATGAGGGAAGTGATTTTTGCAAAGCCCTGGTTTTAGGTCGTGCTTTACAACGCAACATTTCAAACTGTTTTTAAAAGAGTGAACAATATTTTCAACTCAGTTTTGCACCAATTCTGCTTCCATGCGCACACAGACACTTTTAGAGTAAAAACAGCCCATGCTGTAAGTATGAGTAAGGGGGGGGGTTAAAGGAAAAAGAAGATAAAAGTAAACTTTTGTGTTTCATCAGTCGACACTGGTAAAAGGCTTTTACTATTAGTAAAAGGAGAATGTTAGAAATGGGACTCACTGTATCGAGCATCTCTCTGGTGTGAGCGGCTGATACACAGAAGCGTGCTCTGGATTCGATGATGGGCGTCGCGGGAAAGCCGACGACCACTGTACCGATGTTCCTCTTCAGCATCTCCCGACCGAAGGCCCTGATAAGCAAAGGAAACTTAGACAAAGAGCAGTGTGCTGCTATTCATACGATGGATCTACGATTAATGTTTTCATTAAGTAAAAGGTTATATTAAAAACTGAGCATATGCTCTTGTGCAGCTATACCCCCACAAAAAAACAAACAAAAAAACCCCCCACAAACAAAATAAAAAACACACCCGATTTTGGCCGGCATGTATAGCATCAGCGGTACAACGGGGGAGTCATCGTTGCCATAGATGATAAAGCCCATTTCGTGCAGTCTTCTGCGGAAGTAGGTGGTGTTCTGTGAAAGCTGTCGGAGGCGATCAGCACCTGGAAAAGGTAGACAGAGATCCAACTGGGCTTCAGAAGAGTTATTCACAATTTTGATTCAATCTTTTGAGTCAGTTTACTCTCTCTTTACTCCCTGAGATTTCTTCCTCTTGAAGAACTCTCAACTGATTCTTTGCATTTTTGTCAAATTAAATATTATAATCTCTATTAAGTTAACTTTTTTGCAATTGGAGACCTCAAGTATTTACCAAGTAACATCTCCTGGCCTTGATTAAAGCCCCTCCACATCAATGGTGCAACCACACAGGTGTTTTCACTAAATCTGCCTGATAAGCCCTCTTCAAGTACAAATTGTTCCTGATTGGCATCCCCCCACCCCTCACTCCCCATTGCACCTGTCAGAACAGGAAAACCTACACTTTTATGGCACTTATTAGTACATGAACTTCAGTGATCTCACGCATTCCAGACAACCTGAGCAGACGTCTAATCAGCCAGAGTGAAAGCACCTGTGAGGGTGTGCTGCTCCTTTAAACCACACCGTTCTGGTTACTGGTGCTTGCAAGCTTCGTAAAATTTCATTATCTGCTCTTTTTCTGCGGCCAAGTGAAGGAAACAGTGTGTACTTTACAGAGACCCCTCCCACCACCACTCATGACGTCTTTATTCCTCAATTTAGCCCGCTTTTGAGCACAACTGATCCAGAGTGAAATACGCAGTTGTGGTTCTAACAGCAAAACCATGTCAATAAAAACAAACAAACAAACAAACAAACAAAAAAAAAGTACAAAACTCTCAAGAGGGCCACATTGTTTCCAGCCTTCTAGTTATTTGAAGACTAGCTTTGAGGCCAAACAGAACTAATATTTTACGGTCAAGAGGTCAACATCAATCATGTGTCAACCTGATACATGTTGTGGATTCACTCACTGAGTCTGTCTGAGCCTCCAGAGATAGCATCGTAACCCAACAAATAACCATATGGCACAAAGCGCCAAGAGCAACACACATCTGCCTGGCTGTGCTCAAAAATGGAGCAGAAACAGCAGCTTCAGAGCACTAAGAGACACAACAAAGTCTGACATTATACTTAACCACATGCTTCTCTTCCAGTGGGATCCAAAGGTATCCACAGAAGAATGGAAGATTCTTTAACCTTCTTTGTATACGGATGAAAGCTTTGTCTATCTTCTGCTTTTAGGTCGTCTACATATATTTGATTAATATAAGCTTACAGGCTTTTAGCAACAACAACAGTTTCGTAGGCGGCTCAAATGTCACTCTGACTTTGTGTCAGCGCCTGGATCTTCAAAGGGTTTCATTTCGAGGGCTGACGGGGCTGCAACCAATCAAACCATAATAGTTACTCTTCTACAAGGAAAACTAGCACATGCTGCAAGGTCAGCTGGTCTGGCCTACTCCTCTCAGACTAACTTACAGGAAAAGTTGATGACACTGTAGAAAGACAGTAAAATAAAGGTTAACACCAGATGTTTATTCTATGCCTAATGAGTTTCATTTCATCTTATATCAGCATGTTTTGGAACTCCAAGTCAGTCAAGCCCTGTGAAGAGTAAAGGGGTCCCACCCTGCAAGAAAACAAGACCCTATCATCTATTTGTGTGTGTGTGTAGGAGAGTCCAGCAGAGTTTGATCTGCACAGACCTCTGGTCGCGAGCACCATGCTGCTTTGTACCCACAGCATGAAGGAGCACAAACATATACAAAGAAACACACATCTGAAAGCCATAAAGGGGGAGAGGGGAGGGGCAGAATAAAGCCTTCCATCAGCCTGGACTGAACTGGACAAAAGAAAGGAACCGTTAACAACCAAATGGAAGAGGCACAATCACACAAAGTTCAGAGCCTGACCAACATATGTTGGTTTGCCAAATGTTCTCAGCTAACTTCAGACCAACACAGATATATTGCTATCAGTGTATATGTTGTCAAATATGCAACTGGGCTTGGGAAGAGTTCATTTAGAATGAACGTTGTAGGTGAGCTTATTATTAACTCAACGTGTTGCAGCAGATAGCCACCCTCCTCGAGCCAAGACTTGTTCTCATTATTTTTAAAGAGAACATAATGCAGAAAAAAGTGCCTGGTCTGACACACCTTTATTTATAGGTAAATATTTACCAGTTAGCTAATAACACTGGCTTTTATCTCTTAGCTGTGATAAAATATAGACCGTATGAAGGAGTAGAAAAGCTGGCAAAGTTGATTAGAAATTAAATAAAAGCAATACCATAGTAACTTTGCATCCAATAACCCACCAATAAGTCTGCAGAATAATATCTGAATGACTGGTCTATACTGCCATCTTGTGGTTATGTCAAATAATAGCAGGAAAACTGACCACAAACACGAGGTTAAAATTTCAGTGATTTCTTAAGTGTTGCAACCAAAACAAAACTGCAGGGGAAAAACAAACAAACAAACAAAAAAAAACCAAACCATACCAAAAACCATTTGTAATTAAAATTTTAAAGATTCAACTTTAATATTTGATTTGCCAAGCTAATTAACAAAACTTCTATTTGCAATTTGACCACCAAAATGTTTCTGCACAACAATAAATAAGCAGTTATCAGAAACAGTTTATGGATAAAAACACCGTCTACACTTCCCTTCCAGTATTCCAAACAGCTTTGAGCAGTTTTTCACCTACCCAGTGTGGTCCCATCTTCTCCCATGATGATCTTCATAGAGGTGATTATCTGCTGGGCCACAGGAGGGGACATAGAGGTGGCATACATGGCGCTATGAGAGTGGCGGCGCAGATAGTCAATCAGCTCCTGACAGAATGCAATTAAAGTGAGGGGGAAAAAAGTATCACTAGGACAGTTGGGACATGATTTTTTTTTTTTTTTTTTTTTAACATGGCATACTTGAGTTTTTCAAACCGTCGTTTCTAGCTCAAAATGAAAGCATACACTCAATCAGATCCTATCTTGTAAAACAGGAAGCTGAATTCCACTTTACCAGTAAACACTGTTGGCCAACACTGAATTTAGCAATTTAGGAGTTAGGAAACTGCTCAAGCTATTGACTATGAGTAAGTGTCTCAATACTGTAATAACCAAGAACCATTGCTTTGACTACTTCACATTGCACAGACTAGACTTAGCCTTCTGAACACTGTCAGCAGTTCACTAACCTTTTTGCCTCCAATATATCCCCCAGCAGCCCCAAAGCTTTTGGTGAATGTTCCCATCATGATGTCAACATCTTTGGAATCCAGGCCAAAGTAGTCCACCACTCCCCTGCCATTAGGGCCCAGGGCGCCGATACTGTGAGCCTCGTCCAGGTACAGGTAGGCCTTGTAGCGCTTCTTCAGAGCTATGACCTCCGGCAGGCGTACGATGGACCCCTCCATACTTCAGGATTATGAAAAAAAAAAAAAAAGAAGAAGAAAGAAACAAAATTAAACGTCTGCAACAAACCTAAAGCCATTATTAACAAACACCCACAATCTGAACCAAAGCACCAGAAGGCTACTGTGTAAAGCAGTTAACATTAAAAGGTACATGCCTAACGCTTGCAGGGCTGTTTATGCATAGCTGATAATCTGTTTGAGAGTACAGTCTATTTTAGCTTAGTTTTAGCTCTAGAAATCCCTGTGGAAATGAAACTCCATTAACATTGCATCAGTAAAGGGCACTGACTCTTTCAGGCAGTTGGTCTGAGAACTATATTGATCAACAGGATTGATTGTCTTTATAGTAAATCCCTTCAAAGAACAAGGAATATAGTACACTTAAGGAAGAGTGGAAAAACTTTCAAACTGCCATGTCTGACAAATTTATTAATTTATTTATTTCTGAAATCTTTCCAAAACATATGGGTGTTTTATTATGCAAATAGAAAACTGAAACAGCTAAATAGTCCTTATTCACACATAATCATCATCATCATCATCTGATATGAAAGGTCATGTTAGGACATAGGTAGATGTTACGAAACACTAAAGATAATGAAATATATGCCATCGGTCAAGCTAAATAAAGACTTATGGGTTCATAGTCGCAAAACTTTGGTGTCAGGTGGCTGACAGGAAACAGTGTAATGTGATACAGGCTCGAGTACTGTAACAGTATTACTGTACTCAGAAACTACATTTTACGGTATGATTTTCAGGCTCACTGTTATGGCAACAGAGATTATGCAATGAGGTCATGATGTACCACAAACAACAGCACAGACCACCAGAGGTCAGTTGTTTAACAGACAGCTGCTATGTTGCTCAAAGACAGATCAACCAGCCCGCATGGACAGATATCTGTATTAGTCCCCCCCCCCTCCAAAAAAAGAAGCTGTGGTTGAAGTTAACATATTAAACTACCAATCTGCCAACACCACCTATGTGTCATGATATCAGAAGTGGCTAATTGTTATCTCTTTGGGTGCAGCTGTCTGCGTTGGCTAGTGGCAGATGGTCATGTAACAACTTACACCCAACCACAACAGTATATTCATAAAATATTAATAATTAATTTGACTTGCAGTATTTATGAGGTTGAAATGACTAACTATACATTACCAGCTCACACACCATATAATCTATGCTAATTCGTTAAGGCAGTACATTATTTCGTTTAGGCAAGTGTAATGCTTTAGAATAGTATTTTATCATGCTGAAGAACCACAAAAACTGCTGTCTGCACCTGTAAATGCCCTCCACCACAATAAGAATTTTCTTCCAGGGTCGGTGGGTTCTTGGCTGCCCGTGCACGATGGCATCTCTCAGCAGCTTCTCAAGGCTTTGCATGTCTACAACACAAAGGAGTTTGCGAATAAATGTTTAAGTTACTTGTTAAATCACTGACAGTAAGAACAAGCCATGTAATGAAAAGACAATCGACTTTAAGGATTAACCTTTTCCCAACAGAAATATGAGAGCTGTGTTAAATGAATGAACAACTGTGTCAATATTTCATGATCACAGAGCATTTTCTCAGAAGCCACCTGGCCTGGTTCCTGCCTGCTGACTACAAGTCATGATCTCAGCTCTGTGTGTGTGTGTGTGTGTGTGTGTGTATCTGTCATGTTTTTATCCTGAACTGAAAAATAACCACACCCTATGTGTTATTATTTAGCACAGGAAACAATACAGTCGATGTCTAACTGCAGAAATGAGTGAGCAAGTGTCCACAAAAAAAAAGTTTTGATTTTATAAAAGCAACATGTTGAAATGTACGCACACACCCACATTGAATGTCTTTGCTATCCTTTTGACTTAACAGGAATTATAGTTAATTGTTGGATAGAGCTGAAAGATCCATTCTAATCCTTTGTCTCCAGTGTAATGTCATGCTTTGGGTGTAACGCAAAATACAGCTCAACTGCTTTCAGGTCAGAGGTTTAAAACTGGAAGTCACTCACTGTTGTGTTTGAAGACCCGAATCGTGGAGCCCGACAGACGAGCACCCAGCACCAGCGACGTATGATTCAGCTCGTCACTCAGGATGAGACAACCCTACAACCGCAAAGAGAAATGCATTTCTCAAACGAAAGCGACAAAGTTTACACATTTTTTCAGGTAACTTTAGCAGCTCACCAAGTAGCCAGAACAGCAGAACACCATTATTTCTCCAGACATTTATATAGCTCAGAATTTCAAGAACTGTCTTTGCTCATCCTTGTTTAGGGATGGAGCTATTATTATTTAGGTTACACTTAACATAAGCCTTTAGTACACGAGGCAAATAGTACAAGGAAAACATAAGAAGTCAAGTAACTGACACACTATGCCTGCCAATACCAATTTTTATTACACTGAAGAGTGAATTAAATATATGACAGATTCCAATAAAAACTGGGTCGATAAATGTTAAGTTCATCCACACTGAAAGCAAAAAAGACATCATCAAAAGCAATACCAACCCATTTAAACAAAACAAAACAAAAACAGATGACATTACATAATGGCAGCCTGCCCAGCTCTTAAAATCAACACACCCAAACGGTTAAATACAAGTTCCTCTAGCCAATGAAAACCCGAGTTTGTTACAACATCATACTATGAGGACACAAGGATGTGAGCTAGTAGAAACGTGACAACCACGGTTAAGAATTTATTAATGTTTATGACAAGAGCAGTCTGATTAAATCTAAATTTCAGTCTCGATGTTATTTCCATCCCCATGTTTGCCATTAATGGTCATAAAGACATATGCTCTGACTCACAAGGTACAGTGAGACGCGCCTATCAGCACAGATTTCTACCTCCCCACCAGCTACAGAAGAAAAGCATCACAGCTGGAACAACAGGAATTCCAACACTCAGATGTTTTGAAAACTTGTTCCCAGAAACTAACGGCTTTTAGAACAACCTGAACTCTACAAGTGTGGCTATCCATCTGAAAAAAATACCCTGTTTTTTTGTTTGTTTGTTTTTAAATCCTGTCCCCTCTGGCAGCTTCTGCAATCATAATTATGATCTGAATGCATGATTGTGCCAAACACATTTTGGTTTTCCCACCAACACAAGTACCCCAGGCCCCACACCCAGAGACACCGATAAAACCTGTCTGACCAGGATGTATTATGAATGGAGTGATTTTTTTCCAAATCTTTTGGCAAGGCCTTTGTAAAGTATTTAGTTTTACATTTATAAGTGAAATTGGGCAGTAGCTGTGTGGGACGGCAGGATCTTCAGCTGGTATCCAGTAAGCATCCCATTTTCACTTTATACAGGAAGAGGTGGGTTTCCTCAGCAAACATTGCTGTTACCAACACTCACAAAGGGCTCAACGTGATAATATATGTACAGACTACACTTGAGTGACAAAGGAAGTGAATGAAATTCCTCACCTTCCCCATGAGAGCAGGAATATTCATGGAATTGGTTGCAAAACCCATGCCAAAAGCCATGGCTGACTCAACTCCCAGAAACCTGGCAACCAATTGCTCCATTTCCTCGTGGATGTCCAAGTTTCCTGAAAAATCACAGCAGCTCTTCAGGTTCCTCTAATATTTAAATTACAGACTTTTCTCTAAGTCACGCTGCCTTTTCCATCATATCAGTGAAGTCAGCTCATTTCCCTTAAGCTACCCCCCCCCCCCCCCCCCCCCCCAAAAAAAAAAGTAAAAAGTGGTTTAAGCGGAAGTGGAGAGTCTGGGCAATTCCACTTTTACTCATAGTGGAAAAAAGCGTCCTTGAAGGATGATGAATCACAAGAAGGATTTCACAGACCAAATGTCAACATTCAAAAGATTTCACCCCTTACCCATCTCACAGCGAGTGCTGCCCACTCCTGCTCCATACATTTTTGTGACCTCGAGAGCAGCATCGGCACAAGCTCCAGTGTTCTCAGCGAAGCCGAGGTAGTTGTATGAGCCCATGTTGATAACGTCCTTCACCACTTTGCCTGTATGCCTGACGGGAAGAGACAGAAAATTGGGTTTAAAAAAAAAGTTGTTTCTTTAACCTTGTTTGCTCATTTTGCAATGCAAATCTTTTTTAGTGTTTACATTTCAACTTCCAATGCTATCATGCACTTTGGAACAATAAACTATTATGTTATCAATAGAATTTGGCAGGTATGCTGCATTTTTAAACCAATAGATACTAATCAGAGAAATATTTTTAAAGAATGATAGTCTTTAAAATAAGCAGAGCAGTTTATTGACAGCTACTGAACTAAATTCAGTAGCTGTCAATAAACTTTTCAACTCTTTAATTACAGATCACTTAACATTATAAAGACCCTACTGTACCCTATTGTAGGTAGCACGAGCTAGCACATGCTACCTACAATAGGGAGAAATAACAACATCCCCTTTAACAGAAAGAAACTTACAGCAGAGCCGGGCTCAACAGCTGTCTGTGTAACACAGACAGACTTTATGAACAAAAGTACCGGGCCACACCTGTTTTCAGCCCTACTGCCAAATGCCATACGCACCTGGCTTTGCAGTCTGCCTTTACAAACTTTTGTGATATAGTCAGTCATTCTAAAGAGCTCACTGAATTCCAGCATGGTACTTTGACAGGATGCCACCTTTGCAACAAGTCAGTTCATGAAAGTTTTCCTTCCCAGACATTTCATGAGCAGCTGTAAGTGGCATTATTGCAAAATGGAAGCGTTTAGGAACCACGACAAATCAGCTATAAAGCAGTGGACCTTTTAGAATTACAGAACGGGTTCACTGAGTGCAGAGGTGCATAGTAGGTAAAAGTTGCCAAAGCTCTGGTGACTCATTAACTACAGAATTCCAAACCTCCTCTGGCATTAACATCAGTACAAAAACTGTATGCCAAGAGATTCCTGGCAGAACAGCTCCTGTAGATGTGATGTGTAGGTGGCCCAGTACTTTCATGCATAAATATGTTTGTATTTTAAGTTTTACAGAAGTAAGCTGCTCTTTTAGGGCACTGAGTTAAAGCACTCTGAAGTAAACACAAAGAAATAAAAATGATGAATTGGGTATGAAAATTATATGAATTATAAACTCAACTCACTCATCTAATTTTGGTTCTGCATTATTGTCTAATCATATTTTCCTAAATAGTACCTCTGGAAATCTACAGGTGTAAGGGAAATACATTTGAGACATTTTGAGACTTTAAAGGACCGACTGCCAGTTTACTTTGGGATGGCAGCATGTTCAGGGATGATTTCTCTTTCATACTTTACTGTACTGAGTTGTGTAGGGTGTATCTTAGGACATCATGTGACAGAAAGCAGTGGTTTCAACATAACCATGTGAATCATGCCTTGCGTGCCTCACTCGCTATCAGAAACACAAGGTCAGTAAACTGTGAGTGTAAATCAGTGACACAGAAATACACACCTCAGAGAGACTACGTCACTCTCATTATCAGAACTGCAAGGTCAGTGACTTAAAGTGCATATTAATGGAACAGACACACACACACACACACACCTCTGAGGGGAGTAATGACCTTCATGTGAAACATCTCTATTCAAAATAAACACATGGAGACAAAGAACCACAAAAACAACACAAAAAACAAGCGACTTACTCAAATGTCCAGTTGTAGTCGTGAGTTACTCTCTCTACCAAGTCCACCTTGGCACCAGGAACGCTGCAGATAGGGCGGTTCCAATTGTCTCGGATCCGCATGTACAAATTCCTGGTGTAAAAGTTTTCAAAATCCTGATAGAGGGGGACAAAATCCTGCAGAAAGAAAGCGAGAAAGTGCAGACGATTTCTAACATTATCTTGACAGTTTAAATTAGGAGCCATTTCTGAACCAGATGTAACGGGTGTGCAATCAAGAGCGACACTGACTGTAAATGTAAAACAACATAACATGAACACCAACTCTTTTCAAACATCAAATATCCTAAATTCAAACATAAAACATGTTGCAATAAAAGTAGGACAACTAGATTATTTTGTCTCGTTTGGAATTTGTCCCCTGAATTTGTCTTGTATGTGAAAAACTTCAGTATACACTTCATTACCTTCTGCTCGTCTCTCTCACGGGCCACATGGCACTTTTCAATGTTCCAGTGTCTAAGGAAATCTCTGAGGTAGCCAAAGATGGTGAGGATACCGTAGCCCATGTAGGTAAGCACAGCAACCCATAGAGGAGTCTCCTCGAAGGATTCCACAAATGGTTTCTTGTACAAGCTGGAATTATGGGGGACATTTTGGTTCTGGAAGCCAACAAAGAAAAACAGGAAGTTAGAATCTCAATTTCAATTAACAGGTGAAATTTAAACATCTTTGTACAGATTCAACCAGCCAATCTGAGTATGAGATATAGATTTAAGACCATTTCACCAGATCTGTTCGCTTACTACTACTATACTAGAACTCTAAAACACAGCGTGACAGAAAGCAGACCCGGTCACTCCAGTTTAAGCTGGGCACAGACTCAACAACCACAGGTCTGGTTTGCTTTAAAAGTTCTTGGGAAGACTGTCAGAAAGCTAAAGGTTACACAATAAGTACATATATTCATGGACACTGAGGCATTCCTGTGTCCCTGCAGGCCAGTGAGCAGTACACTCCCCCCAAGCCCATTCCCTCTAGGGCTCTGAGTCATTGAGCTTTATGAATAGTTATATTGATCTTGGATTGTGAGGTGATATAAATGTGGTCATAGATTGGTGGAGCAGTACAACACTGAAAGAAAATAATAAAAAAGCTTGCGTATTAGATTTTTTTGGTTTCCTACAAAACCAACAGTAAACCGATGAGGGCAGTTACTCATTATATTGCTCTGCCCTGCAGCTTAGCAGCCATATCGCATATGAGCAGTCATGCCTCTCCGAGAAACACCTTTGAGCTTATGACCAGGAGAGGAGCGCGCATGTGTGTGTGCACAGGGTGTGTAACTAAACCCAACCACACAGGTAAAAGTTCACTGAAACAGCACTGAGAGAATAGCGCTCTGGCAGCCATGTTTTCTGAAAGCAGTGAACACAAAACAGTCCTGTTCAAGTGCACTGTTCAAACAGACTGCTGCATACCGATTCCAGCCAACGAGACTAGATATAGTTTGCCTGGCTTCAGATTGACTCTGTTTAAAAATAAAATAAAATAAAATAAAATAAATACACCTGTAAACACACAGGCCCATGAGAGGTCCCATTTGTTTATAGACGAGCATCACTGAAACTGCACCCAGAGGAACAGCCAAATAACAACCCTTTATGTTTGCTCTTTCTCATGCTTGTTCTGCAGTTCAGCAGATCATATTACACTGTATACATAATAAGAGCAGCTCTTGGTGTACGGTTCACATCAGACACAACACATTAGAACAGTCAAGCTCTCCATCTGCTAACTTTTGATTCGGCTCATTTTTACTGAGTAATTGTCAGCTGAAAGGATCTTTCCCTCTGCATGCTCAAATCCTGCTTCCAACCATTCTTCCATAAACTCGTCATATTATGTGATTATCGATCTGTCACTGAAATCCAGTCTTCCTGTAAAATGTGTTAAATACTGCACTCGATCGACAGGGAACACTCATTTCAACTAGCTGATTGAAGGAAACAGTTAAAAAAAAAGTGCTGCTAAACGAGAGCAATTACTCGCATCCCTATTCCTCCATCAAACACAGGTCTCACCAGGAAGCAACAACAAATTCAGCGCCTTATCAACAGCAAGCAGAGTGCCCTATCAAAGCAGGGACAGGAGGATGCTTTTTCACTGTTTACAACAATTCCAGTTTATGTGTAAATACCGTGTATACCAATGACCTAGGCCAATCACCCCTTTTGACATTGCCAAATAAAATTAAAGAGGTCCTAATGTGCGCATTTCTAGCTCCAAGTTTCTTTTTTGGGTCTCCATTAGCTCTTGCTTTTTGCTTTAAACCATCTTATTACAGGCCCCACCCTCACAAACTGAAGGTTTGAGGAGCAGGTGGGTAGGGCAGCAGTCAGCCCTGTGTCCCCAAGATGACCATATCCACTACCAGTGACTCACACAGAGGCAAACTTTTCTAAACTGATCTTTCGGTTTACAGCCTTTACCGCCACATACATTCATTTCACCATTTGCAACTCTGACCATGTTAAAACGAGCATCCATATACATCTTTAAGGATTAAGCTGTTAATATAGCCACAAAATCTGGATCTAGTTATGTAAATGCATTAGTGTTGAAATCAGCATTCTACAGCTGAATGCTGTTAGATTAATGCTGTCCCCCTTTTGTGTTTAATTTAAACAAGCTAAAAACAACAAACACAAGGCAGACCTCCACTACCACAAAAAACACACACTTTCAAAAAGAGTTTTTTTTTTTTCTTTTTGTGGGTTTCATTCCTGCCTTGGGAATGAAAGGGAAGGACCCCACCCTTCACAGCCTGAAGACATTCCTCTCCTGCTCAAGTGTCATGTGAAAGTAGTGGTGTCTTTCTCTCCCAGGAGACTGATAAGTTTCTGTGGTAATAACTCAGTAGGACCTCAGTCTTCTCATACTGGGGTCAGCGTACACAAAGGCCTGTCTGATTTCACCTGGCACAGGTGCAAGAGGTGAAAAACAACAGGGTGTAAAGTTACAGAAAAAAAGTCTCCACTGCAGTCAGGCCTAATCAGGTGGCATGTTCCCCTTGACAGCATAAGTATATGTAGCCTATAAAGCACAATAAAATCCAATACAAGGTAAAACCACAGTAGTGACTTTCTAGATTGGAATATGTTAAAGAGAAATGCTTATTTAAAAATAAAAAGTAAGCAAAAGTTCATTTTAACTTAAACAGCTAGCTTGAGGTTTATAGTATTAGGCCTAAAAAAGTAGACTGTATGAGATCACCAGAGAATGCATTTCCTGAAGAAATTGCAGTGTGAATGCTGATAGCTTAATGTTTTGAGCGGAAATGTAATAGCTGTTGAATGTTAAGTTAAAAATATTGAATGAGCTGAAATAGGCCGAGTCATTCAACTGAAGGCTAAAGTGTAGAACTGTTAAGAGCTAAAGTTCACACAGAAGAAGTAGTTTCAAAATTGGAATTTAGCTGAACATCTTTAAAATGGAGATGTGAAAAAGCTGACTAATAACAAAAGAAACTTTGAATCACAAAACATCTGAATGAATATTGAAAGTTCATATCCTTTAAATCACTGAAATGTGGGGAGAATCCACTACAGACATACACAACAGTGTGTTCTTTATGTTCCTGCTGTCAAAAATATGGCCACAGGAGCAATTTAAAAAGTGGGGTCTTTCCTGCTGTTGAGACAAACTCCTAACTAAAAATACAATACAGTATGTCTCAGTTGGCTAGAATTTACTCCCTTCACTTGGATCCACAGGTTAAAAAGTTTACATGTGTTAGTTTTGAGAGATGCATTGTTGGAAAGACAACAACGATGGCTACGTTTTGAGGGTAAAATGATAACTGTAGACCAAACTCTGTGGACACAGCAGCAGTTGAAAGATGATTTTAAGATGCATCTTTTGATCTATGCCACTCTGGCATTTGGCTTTTCTCACTGTAATTGCCAACATTCCGTCCCATAGACATCCATTATAAACTCTGAAACGGGTGAAAAAAAGCACGAAACTTAAACTTTGAACACCACAGACCCCATTCAAACTTTAAAAGTTTGAATGGGGTCTGTAGGTCAACGTATGTGGAAGTAGTTAGAGATGAAAGATGAGTAAGTTGAAAGAAGATTTGAACAGTCTCCCCACTGAAATACAATATAAATTTTTGTTGAAAGTTGAATAATTTGAAAAATATAAAAGTTAGAAATGAGAAAAAAAATACCAGCAGTAATGTCCAAAAGAAGATGAATCTAACGGTGGTTGAACGCTTTTTCTATGCTGAATGGCGCTGAAGGAGACAGCGTAAAACAAACGTACGGAATATGAAATAATAACAATAATAATAAAGATGTGAACCAACTGCCCAGACTTCAGTTTTGGCTAACGTCATTAATATAGCAGCTAACTCGTGAGGTCACAGTCATATGGCAGCTACTGACGCTTGCTGTGGAAACACACTCTCTCACAGGAGTATGTGGCCACAGTACAAACAGAAGTAATACAAACGAACGGCTCACAGGCTAACACTAACAGGATTAATTCAAACTATGCTGAAGAGCTGTTTGTATATGGACGTGCCCTAGCAGTTGACGGTTGGGCCTTACCTTGTCTCTGGGGCGGCGATACTTCTGTGGCTGTTCAAACAGAGAGTGATCCTTCACGAAGCCATTTTTACTGGCCTTTTTACCATTCGAGGTCCGGTGACAAATGTCTCCATTTAGCAGCTTACTCGTAGCACTTTCCGTCATCTTCGTCGACCGGCTAAACCTACAGATTTCCCGGTTTGAAGTAGCTTAACTTGACTAACGTTAACGTGAAGTCTTGTATGAGCTGAAGAAGAAGACGCTATTCAACGCCCACTATGAACCGTGAAGACACGAGACTGCCGGAAGTCCCCGCCCCTCAATGGTGTTATTGGCCAATGCGGTTACTCCAGTACAAAGATCGTCTATATAAGTCAAAACTATTGTTCCTACCTTTTAAACAAAACAACGAACGATAAAATGTAAAATGCATTTATATATATATATATATATATATATATATATATATATATGAGAAAGAGAGAGACAGATAGAGAGCGAGAGAAGAGAGAAACGAGACATAGCAGGAAATAAGACATAGCAGGAAATGTATATAGGCAGTGATACTGCCTATATACATTTCCCGCTATGTCTTATGTAACAGCTGCTGTTCAAATAACAAGAAGAGTGATGATAATTACTTTGGGGTCTTGGATTCATTGCAATTAGCATTTGTCACGTTTCTCCCAATTTTTTAGGTAAACAATTCGCCATTAAGCTCACGAAACATCATCTGCAAGTTTCGTTGGCGGGATTTAACGAAGTGATGAGATTGCGTTTTATTAGGAACAGTGTGAGAGCTCTTAGTCTACTCCTCCTCCCCTCCCTCTCTGCTAGGTCCACCCTCTCGTTAGCGTGGGACGTCCTAAAGTCCGGGCCTTGGAAATAACCCAGAATAACCTTCGCTTGGGCGTCAACTGAGCACCTTTTCCACTGACGTTTTTTATGGGCCGAGAAGATACAAAACAATCTTCAACGCGTCTGCTACTGAAAAAAAAGAAAAAAGGATGAAGGTTATAATAAAACTAGACAGAACAAGTTCTAAACTGACTAGTATTTCAGGTGGTTGAAGAAAACAAAACAACCCCCCCCAAACTTTTAAGTTTCGGTGTGGAAAAATATTGGTGATTGATTATGACTGTGTTATTGCATTAAACAAACCGAAGTGTCCCTGTAAATGATGACATCAAACCTTTTACCTAAACTAAATTCGCAGATAACACAAACTTTATCTTATTGAATAAACTACCTCTCACCTTTTAATAATTTGCTATAAAACCACTTACGTCACCGTGTATACTGTGCAATAAATTTATTCCACTATTAATGCCTGAATTACTTATTACTTCATGGGAGAAACACTTCCAGTGACCATATTTGAAGTACACGGGCAGGGAAGAGATCTCTGTTGTGAAAGAGTGCAGCAACAATGGCATTTCCTGGACACACAGCCAGGGTTTTGTGGTGAACGTCCTTGTTGTACTTCCTGTTCTTTTCCTGTTTGGTACATGTCTTGTGGGGGAACGTGCCTGTCAGCACACAGTGCTGGATAATATGTGACTGTTTGTACAATCCTCCTGCTGTAAGGCAGCATTATGCTCCTTTCTGGCTCAATTATTTGCATGTATTTGTTTGGGTGCTGGAGGAATATTTTCATGTGGAAATATTATCAGGGCTGTTGACACTCTTTAAAAACCCATTCCCACTTTTAGCCTCCTAGATGGCACTGTTGGGCTATGGAAAGGTTGAGCCCCATCTGTTCCTGTACCTGCAGTCAGAGGTTATATGCTGGTGCTGTCGGTTAAATATAGTTCAGAGTTAAGCGGCATCGGTGTGTTGCTTCGGTGTCACATCTGCAATTAAGACACTGATGATAAAATCTGATGATTTAATTCTCTAATCAATGGTCAGCCCTCCTCTCAAGGTGGTAACCTTGTTTGTGGATTAATGGAACATCAGCCTGGTCAGCTCTTACTGCTGTGCACAAATGCAGTTAAGCACCCATCCATTCCAACCCTGATAAAGGTGATAAGGATCCAGCTTTAATAGGATCAGAGGCAGGGTTAAGAGGTACAGGGACGTGCGCTCATGGATGCAGATAGTGCAAGGAGCTTTTACGTTGATGGTATTCGTTCTGATGAGACTAGAAACCATATTCACGTAAAATGAGCAAGCAGTTTGTTTGTTCTTGGTATGACCTCTGTCTGCTGGTAATTATTAGCTTTATCCCCTAAACAGATCTGATGCTTTGGATAGTCGTTACACTGTAATTTGTTAATAATTCAAATTCCAAGTTATGTTACGTGTTATGATAAATATGGAACAGATTCACCTCTGAGATATAATCTTAACAGTATCACAGACCTTTTTGTTTTTCAGCTGCTACATATTGCACGTCCAAGGGTTCCCAACTAAAGCAAGTGAGGCAGCAGTCCCAGGTACTGAACTCTAAGAGCTGAAAAGATATTAAAAATTGACCTCCATTCCTGCCAGGGGTGCCAGATCTGTAGTTTTCCTAGAAGAGTGGGTTAAATAGGGTAGAATTAAAATGTGTACCCTTCTCTTCTTCTTTCAGCTTGTCCTGTTAGGTGGATTATATACCTCACTATCTGCATGTCCTCCTTCACTGCATCCATGAACTTTCTCTATGATCTTTCTATTTTCCTCCTGCCTGGGAGCTCCATCCTCTTATTCTTTTAACGGCATATCCACTACCCCTCCTCTGCACATGTCCAAAACATCTCAGTCTTGACTCTTTAACTTTGTCTCCAGCTCACTCCCAGTGAAACTCTTAGCACCTTCAAATCTGTATACTCAAATCCTAACAAACTCCCAATTAGAGTTGCCAACTCTACTGGTATTGGGCTTTTTCTTTTAGTTTTTGATTTATTTTGGCTAGTTGTGATTGGCTGTTAGACTGATTTGTCTCATGCCAACCCTGATTTTAACAGACACATGGGCAAATGAATGCTCAAGAGGCCTGATTTTGTATATCTTCCATAATTTGGATGACCATGACTTCATTTTTTGACTTTGTATCTTACTTAATACAATGATTAACTGGTCAGTGAAACAAACAAGTCCATAATTACTCTCATTGCCTTACTTGTAGTTATAATATAGTTGTCCTACACAACACTATAGGAATGAAAGTAGCAATTAGTTAACAAGCTTCCTGTCATGATGTGCAGTGTGGCAGGCAGGCAGGAGTGGTGGACCCAAAATGCAAGACTCAGACACGGAAGTAAAACTTAAAGCGCAGCTTTATTGCTGGGAAAAACCCTACTTAACTAAACTCACCAAAAGACAAACAAAACTCTGGACAGAGGAACTAAGGACTAAAACACTGGAAAAGAAATACTAAACCGGAGCGGGAGACAAAACACACAGCAGGTTGAGGGTGAACTGACGTTAACAACGCGACAACAAGAACTAACTGACAGGGACTAAAATACACTGGCAGGCACATGAGGAAACGAGGAACAGGTGGGCACACAGCTGGGACTCATGGACATAACGAGACACAGATCTACAAAGTAAAACAGGAAACACACAGACTATTTTACAACACAAACGCGAGGACCCGAACGGAGCACAGAGGGAAGACACAGGTAGGGGTAATAAACACGCTGACCAAACCCAAAGAACTAATACAAAATCAGAATAAACTAGAAAATGATAATAGTAAACACAAAGCGCTGGGTCACCAACCCAGGACCATGACACTTCCAGCCTTTGAGAGTTATTTAACTTTTCTTACTATTGCTACATACAGTTTTCAAGGCTGTTGATATCTAGCATTTTTTTTAATCTTAACAAAATGTAAAGTTGCTTCTATGTTCCTGAGCAATAAATATATAATGAATACTGAAGTCAGTGCAGATCTTAAACTTGCATTCTTTCTAATGGCCACCAGGTGGCGACTCCACTGTATGCAAGAAGAAGCTCCAGTGTGCAGAAGTGCATGACTGAATGACACAGCAGGCTGTTTTCTCATTGACGAGTTGCTACTGAGTGAGGCCTAAGTCACAGTGATTATTCCCATCGTACATATACAGTCTATGCTAAGATTAATGGGGAATTTGCCAGATGGGGGAACGCTAAGATCCTATCTGTCGATGCAATGGCAGAAAATGACAACTTGTATTGTGAGTTCTTGTTTTCTTTATGAACTGGCTGTGAGTTTAACTGACCCGTGCTGTTGTTCGTCTGATGTTAACATTTTAACATCTGCAGCCCGCTTTAAAATAATATGGTCTGTTATGGGAACTGATCAAAGGGATTTTTTCATCCTCTCCCCATCTCTGGTTAGACATGAGGATCTATTATCTATAAAATATTTGAATCTAAATGCAACATGAGAGTAATTATGCCTGTGAGCATATGTACCCCAAGCCTCCTCTTTCAAGCAAACATAAACTTTCCAGCCACCTGATATTCAGCTTTAGCCTACTCATGCTACCTGTTGGTGTTTTTTCAAAATTTGCCAAACAACAGCTTCATGCTCATCATGAAAACGGAAAATTATCCTTGTAATTTATTCATATTCAAAAGGAGAACATTGCACATAGCAACTCTTTCCCTGGGCACCTGGCTGATTGGATACCTGCAGTGACTCAGACATACTATGAATGCAAAAACTCTTTACAGATATTGATTCTTTCACTGATCCGCGGTGCTATAAAACCTATTTGCCTGCTCTTGTATCATAATCCAAATACCTTATTATCATAATCTACCCCAGCGTGATGCCCCAAGAAAACTTCCCTGATGAGAAAAACATCATAATTACAATATCTCCATTGACAAGGTCATATGTCCGTGCCAATGTTCTTACAGTGTAATTCAAACAGGGCATTATTTCCCATTCACCGAAGATGCATTCCTGCTCTCTGCTGCAATTTCCCCGCTTTGATGTCATCTAATGAAATCATCAGGAGAATCAATCTCTCCTCCTATTCCCACGACAGCCTATTAAGACCCAGCACTAGAGGAAGTCTAGGCAAGCAGCCATTTTTAACTTCGGCGGTGTCTAAACGCAGGGCGATAACAAATGATGAAATCAAACTGGTACACAAGTAAGAATATAAATGAGTATAAACGAGGGTGCTCGTCGCTAGGAATTACGCTCCGCTTCGCAGAGAATTTGCAAGTCATATCCCAATCAATGATCCATCCCGGCGCTCACTAATAATTCCTGTAATCAATGTTTCCAACAATCATGTAGGGACAAAGTGTTAATTAGAGCACTGCTTGTGACACTGTAAACGGCTAAAGGGAGAATAGTCAGTATGGGCGTAGCATGGAGGAGGATTAGGTGATACTCATACGAGCAATATAGCTTACTCCACCATTGTGATTCCTTGTTGCTTGTTTTATAAATGAAGAGATCAGCTGCTGTGGTTATAATCCATCAGGGAGCAGAGCAGTCCATCCCATATGGGTGAGAAATTAGAAAAATCTTGTGGCCCTCTTCTGAGTTTTCTTATCAAGTTAAGTATACATCAAGCAACCACACAATATAAGACAACTATTTAATATTGTAGGCAATGGGGAAAGAAAAAAAATCCATACGCACACCTCCACAATGTTGGATGGATCCTGTCGCCACTGTGCAGCAGCTAGGCTGCTTTCTGACTGACACCACCATTAGAGATTGTTACACCTGTCTAAACCTTGCCTCTGTCACAGATTATCAGCAGAGAGAGCCACTGAGAAGAGGACAGAGCCTCCTTCATGGAGTCAGGTAAGGCAGGCGGGACAGACAGATTGACAGGTGGACTATTTTCCAGAGAGCAGCAGACTCTGTCCACCTCTACACCGCTTGCATTATGAGGAGTGAATTCTGGCGTGAATATGCGCAGATGAGGAACTAATGATAAGAACGTGATTGAGGGGCACGGGAAAGAGGTTGCTCAGGTGTGTGCTGCTGTTAGTGCTGAGTGTCAGTTTGACATATTCAATTTCCAGACTGTGTGGCTTTGTAAACTGTACTAACCCTATAAATATCCCAGTATGTGTTTGAGTGAAAAACCGTATCAGGCCCAAAGGGGAATATTTTTAGATTACAATATAAAATAAACATTTTAAGTAGAAGACTGCTGGAACATAATGTAGGTCATGTTTTTTATGCTAAATGTTCAGCGTATAAATATATATTTTTTCTGCCAGTTAAAGACGGTATGAATATTTCACATATTACAATCAGCATTAATTCTTTGACATTTTTAATAGCACAGAAATAAGATGTAAACACAGCCCTGACACATTTTAAACTTACCAAGTTAATTAATAAGTAAGCAGTAGACAAGGAACAACACCTTAATTTGCAGTCAAATGTTCCCTTATATTTACTAGCTAGGTGCTAATTTGATCTTCCAGGCTAAATCCAAAACAATGAGCTAAAAGAGGATAAAAAGGGTCTGCAAAGCTATGGTGGAATCATGGGAAGGCAACAGCAACTCAAATCAGTCATTACAACCAAGATATGCAGAACAGCTTCTCTGAATGCATAACTTGTCAAACCCTGAAGAAGATGGGCTTCAGCAGCAGAAGACCACACCAGGTGTGTTCTAAGCCTTTCTGCTTAGAACACGAAAGTGAGGATGCAATTCACACAGACTCACAAAAACGGGACAATAGACGTTTGGAAGAACATTGAGTCTTGATTGGTGCTGAGACATTCAGATGATTGGATCGGAATTTGATGTAAACAAAATGAACCAGTGAATCCATCCTGCCTTTTATCACCAGTTTAGGATGATTGTGTTGTTGTAATGGTGTTTGTAGAATTTCTTGGCATTTTTTTTTTGCCTCCTTAGTGCAAGCTGAGCATTGTTTAAACACCACAGCCCACTGAACATCTACATCTCTTTACGACCACATCATACTGATCTTCTGATAGACGGTTGGAGCACGATCATGTGTAATGTCATGAAACTCAGATAATCTCAGACTGTTTTTTCCACAGTCTCCAAATCCCAATCCAATAGATCTCCCTTGGGATTTGGTGCAATGGGAATTTCACATCATAGGTGTGCGGCCAACAAATATGCATTATCATCATCTGCTATCATGTCAATGTGGACTAAAATCTCTGTTATGAATGGAGGGAGTTCTGAAGGCAAAATGTGGTGGTCAAGTGAAAGTATATTTTCTAGATTATTGCTGCTGTAAATCAAATTTACATTTCTTGCACTTTGCCTACGTAAATAAAGAACAATCCATCTCTGAGACCATAGAGAGAGTAGGGATTTTTGACCTTTTGTCCTACAGAGTAGATAAGCCATGCCAGTTTCATGGCAGAGGGGGAATGGATCCAGTGTTTTCCGTGGATGCGGGGGTGTTTCTCTGACAAAATGAAAAGGTTGCCTTCAATACTGGAAGAGACACAGAGGGAGACAAGATCTCTCTCCGGCCACTGTTTCCGACAGGTCATCAGCAGCAGGCTAGAACATTTATCACCAAACTTATTGCTTTGCTGCCACCAACAGGAGGAAGGGGTGGGGTGGGGATCACAAAAGGAATCACAAAATAAACTAAGCTATCCTCCTTCAAGTCCAACGAGTGGAAAGATGTGCCGCAACAACTCAATATTGTTTATTATTTCTGGGTTTGTTTCCTTGTGGACCACAGATAAGGAGCTATCCATCACGGTCCCGGCTGGTGACCTGAGGATTCCATTATGTCCCGACACAATATGTTCACGGTTTACACTGAGCAGCACACAAAGGCAATGCCAAGGAACCAATTTCCTCTTACCTTCATGAATAAAGAATCTCATTCATCTTCCTCTGTGCACATCCATAAAGGCAGACAAGAGTGGAGTGGAGGCCCATTATCAAGCTGTCCTCAGTGCTTCCGCAGTGGTCTAAGCACAAATGCGGCTGAAGGGAAGCACAACTTTCCTGTTGTTTTGAGATAGGAAAGTTTAAATTGTGTTGACTTTTGGGTTTTTTTACAACATTTTTTTTTTTACCTTCTTTCTTTTTGTGCCTCCACAACCACACGTGAGAGTCGTGACTACACTTGTGATTCAGTTACCCTCAGCTGGTGTCTGTCATATTGATTTCTTCACACTGACACTCATATCAAGCCTTCACAATAAACCCCCGCTGTCCCTAAAGCACCTCTCACACTGGTGGCTGAATGAGTTTCTATCCGTCCATTCAACATTTATTCGTATACAGCTTGTTCCCCTTTCGTGTCATTGTTCCAGATAATATAACATCATATCAAACATGTTCGAGACAATAGAGTGATCCTAAAAATGATGCCTCACGCAGAAATGAAAAATCAGGACAGCTCTCAATATTACAATATCTGAGCCCTCTCCTAACACTGACTCATGTTTTTTTTATTATTCAGCTCATTTCCTCATGAGCAGAGGGGAGACTGTGACAAACCACCTCCTTTCCCCCACACTGGTGAAGAATTGGATGACTTTGGAGCATGTCGGGTTCTTTCTTCACAAGTATAGGTCAGTGTTAAATCACATCAGAGCCACATTGCTGAAACTGAGCGAGAGTTTAATGTGTTCGCGCCTGGTTTCTCAGTCGGTAGACGAGTTCGGGTCTTTCGCAGCGTTTTCCTCTGGTCCGAGGGGAGGTGAGAACTGTATCAGCACAGTGAGGAGAATGAATTTTAAACTATAGTCCATTCAACCTTTATTTTATTTTGGACTCGAATTTCTTCTGCCATATTCATTACACATGTTTATACCTAGTTAGGCTCATACGAAAAATAAGGTTTTCATAGGAATCTATATGTTAAGTACACCCCATGATTCAGTAGGTTGTAGAACCATGTTTAGCAGAAATAACTTCTGTATGACTGTATCACATTATTGTGGAGCAGTTTTGGCCCACTCTTCATTACAATGTTCGTTACGACGAACCACTTGTTGTTCCTAGAGTATTTAAAAGTAGAATGGGAGGCAGAGCCTTCAGTTTTCAGGTCCCTCTTCTGTGGAACCAGCTTCCAGTTTGGATTCAGGAGACAGACACTATCTCTACTTTTAAGATTAGGCTTCAAACTTTCCTTTTTGCTAAAGCATATAGTTAGGGCTGGACCAGGTGACCCTGAATCCTCCCTTAGTTATGCTGCAATAGGTGTAGGCTGCTGGGGGATTCCAATGATGCATCAAATATTTGCTTTTCAGCCACCTTTCTCACTCAACATGTGTTAATAGACCTCTCTAATGAATAATACTTGTTATTAATCTCTGGCTCTCTTCCACAGCATGTCTTTATCCTGTCTTCCTTCTCTCACCCCAACTCGTCACAGCAGATGGCCCCGCCCCTCCCTGAGCCTGGTTCTGTCGGAGGTTTCTTCCATTGCAACAATTTTTCTAGGTTTGCTGCTGTGCTTGGGACCATTATACTATTGCATGACCCAGTTTCGACCAGACGTTACCTGTGTGCAGATGGCATCACATGTGACTTTAGAATACTTTAATATACAGAGGATTTATAGACCAAATCAATGACTGCAAGGTGCCCAGGTCCTGTAGCTGCAAAACAAACCCAAATCATTACACCTCCACCACCATGTTTAACACCTGATATGACGTGTTTGTGCTGATATGCTGTTTGCTTTATTCAGATGCAACTTTGCAAAGCCTAACTGTGCTAACATGTTCTTTTTTTGAGAGAAGCTTTCTCCTATCAACCCTCCCAAACAAGCCACAGTTGTTCAATCTTTTTTCAATTGCACTGTCATGAACGTTAACGTTTATCATGCCAACTGAGACTGTAGAGTCTGAGTTGTGGCTCTTGGATTTGCTGCAGTTTCTCTGAGCATTACACCGTCTGACCTTGGAGTGGATTTACTGGGACGATTGTGTCATTGTGCTCAAACACGCCTGAATGCTTCAGACCGACAAACTGCTTAAACTGCTGCTTTTACAGAGGTGCTCACACTTAACATCCTCTTATGGAAGCGGTGAGGCAGTACTTAGCTTTTCATGGCTGCAAAGAGTCCTGTGAAAACTTTTTTCTTTACAACTACATATGCAGTTTGGATCGTCAGTACCATTCCTACTATAGATGTAAATGTGTACAATGGTCTTGTGTTATTTATACCCTTAATATATATCGAGTATCATTTCAGGATCTGTGCTCAGTTGAAATATTAAATAGAATAGGAACAAGCTTAAGGGCTGACTGCAAATTTATCATCTCCATTTAAACCTGTGAGTACGACCCCAAGAGTGCATAAATACAGGACTAAGTATTATTGCAGATGACCTTCAGCTCAGCAGTGAGCTGCTCACACTAAGCCTCCTGTGTAGCTGTGGCTTAAGGCTATAATTTCTCACCTGCTGGTAAAAAGATGTGCAACATAACAATCACATTCAGAACCTTGCAGGAGTCAATACCTACAAACAGCGCCCACTGAAGAACACATTAGTCTTGTGCATGTAACCAATGTGTGTCCCTTTTCAAGCATCAGTGGAAAATGGCATGGTGCAAAGATTTTGGAGTCCGCTGGGCTGTGTAATGCCATGCTGATTATTTTCCAGAGCCGGGGAAAATAAAACTGTCAGGCTGCATAAATCATAATTAATTGTAATTAATTGAACCAGTTTTAGCCTAATCATCACATAAATCGCACAGCCAATTTCCAGTGGGGGGGGGGGGAGCCCTGAAAACTACTCACACACTGTAATTGATGGCTTTGCTGAATGCATTTCAGACTTTTAATCATCTATGTAAATGGGCTGCATTACTCAGGAAGTGATTAAAATAATGGAAATCTACTATGTACAAACTATGGCAATTACACAACTAATGGACTTCCCACTATGTTGGAAAAGTTTAGAATAACTGAAGCTTAACCGGACTAAAAATAACTGACAAGGAAAGACAAGTCAAACTTGTTTACTAATTAAAAAAGCACAGCAGTTACACACGATATGAAATTCAATCCATTGGTAGTAATGTACAAGAACTATAAATCTGGCTTGATTTATATCTTCTAGATACATTTAAGCTGCTGTACACATCTGCCATAAAATAGGGACTGTGCTCACAAATGTACGAGGGGTTTAAATAAAACACTGCCATAACAAACAAAAGGAGGGAATGTGAGGAGAAAGTGAGAAAAAAAGGGGGTAAATACTGAGGAATTCTTGTTGAGTTTATTCTGTAACCTTCAGCATTACATGTTTATAAAACAAAAGCAGACAGTGACTAAAATCTACATTTTTTCAGGGTCAGTTATTACCATTCCCAGCCACATGTGAAATGAAAGAGGTTGCACTGTATAAAGAGTAATGTTTCAGATGCGGAGCCCACTCATACTTTGCCTCACAACAAATGCTCAACATGGGTTAATAAAGTCTAATAGACAAAAAAACAAACAAAAAACAAGCGTTTTACACAGCCTTACACCCTCTTTCACACTGAAAGAAGACATCAATCTTAATGTCCAGTCCTGACAGATACTTGTATACCACAACACCCCTCAACCGCTGAGGGGATGCACCAACTCCCCCTTCATCCTCATCAGATCCTCTATATGAGAAGTGCACCGAGCTGCTCTCACTCCTTCCTGCGCTTCTTGTCGTGGTAGTCATCCTTGGAGCGGTTGCTAGTGGATGGCCTCTTAGAGCCGCCGTGCTGCTTGGCTTGCTCCAAAAATTTATCCAGACCGAAGGGATCCTCCTCAAACTGAACAGGTCCTTCGCGCCTCTGCCCGTGGTCGGCGCCTGAGAACTCTTTGTCTGGGGCAAACCTGAAAGTGGACAGGAAAACAACTCATTACCAATCCCTACCTGATCTGCAGGTGATTTAAATGGACTCACTGACAAGGGGCAGAACATTTTGAATGAGAAGAAAATGACCCTGAAAATATCATGGAGCAAATGTCTCTGGTAAATGTACGACAGTCAAAAATTGTTTTCAACATTCTGTTTTGCACAATGGTCTCGCACCCTGTGACCAACCAAACATTCCTGAAGCACAATGACAACCTGGTGACTAAACATATGGGACAGGCTATGCTCGACTAGCCGAGTGTAGCACTGCTGCCTCAAGGACGAGACTTCCTGCTGGGATTCATGTGCATGCTTGTCTCGTGCCTCAAAATAAAATTAGAATAACCTTGAAATTTTTTAGGTCTTTGTCATTTAAAAAAAAAAAATAGATACTCCCTTGGCAAAAAGGTGTAGGCTTAGCCATCTTGGTAGCAGCTTAATTAACAGTTACTATGCTTAGATTCCACACATTTTTAAAAGCAAAATTCAAACAAGACAACAGCGACGACTTCAAGTTATTATAAGTGAGAAAACTGCTGGCGATGTGAATTGACCAGCTCCGGGAAAAATCAACTCCCAATGCGAGCGACTGAAGGAATTACCAATGAGAAGGCAGGATACCACTAGCTGACATATGTTCAGGTATAAAAAAATATATATCACAAAGTTATCTAGGTAACTGGAGCCTGGAATGTCTGCTAGCAACAAGCCGTCAGCACCAAACGATGCACAATGAGCAACCCACGTCCTGTGCAGACGGAGCGTATTGGAATACCAAATTGTATCCATGGCAGAAAGCTCTGAAATAAGGTTCACGGACCACATGAGGAAGTATGATCACACATCTGTCACTGTGTTTCTGAGTTATGTTGTTAATTACTTGCTGGAACAATACGACATCCAGATAAAGCTGACACAGATACCACCACTTCAGCTGTTTTACCCTTTTAGACATATTAAACATATCTCTGAAATGGCCTCATAATGAGAATATGAATATAATAAAGTAAGTCCAAGGTGTTCTTGATTTATTGTGTTCAGTTCTTCCTTGGGTCACTCTAAATTTTGTGAAATTTCCTAGATGTGTTGTCAACACATTATGTTTATCTTAAAGGAACATTTTTGTAATCATTTTCTTCCCAGAACAGTTAAAAAAGGTGAACAGGTCAAATCTGAAGGAAGAAAAAAAAAAGAAAAAGAAAAAGTCCTCATACCTGTTGTTGTGCATGAGTGAGTCCAAATCATCTGCGTAAGCATCTTTGTCTATATTCTTGCTGGGCCTGTAGATGTTAGAGGCCATATCTCTGCCACTGCGGAAAGGCTGGTCATACACGTTGTACGTCTCATCTTCACCACCAGCAAAGCCACTGTCCATACCCTGAAAAGAAAGAGGGAAAAAAGAAAGATTAAGATCCAGTTTGATCTGGAACTGAAACTTTCTGAAACATTTATCTTCACAGCAAAAAACCCCAAGATGTGAACGCTGGAAGAGTGGAACTAAAAACATGTGGGAATCATTCCAACCTTGCTCTGATTGAAGAGTCTCTGGTCATACTGCGCCTCGCTGGAGGAACGAGGGTTGGGCTTGCCCAGAGCGATGAGCTCACTGACGTCCCTGTCCTGATCTCTCTGCAGCTTCGACCTGGGACGCGGAAAGAGGAAATCAAAAGGATGTTCAGCAGAAATCAAAGACAAGATAGAAGAAATGACTCATGGAAAACTTTAGAGAAAGTTTACTTTAACTTTCTTTAAAAGTGCTGTAATAATTTGAGTGCTACAGCTTCAAAAATTTAAAGAGAATAAAAGTGTCATTTCAATGTCATGTTATATAATACATAAAAATATATTGGAAAAATGCTGGGAGAAACTTGCATGCCTGCTTAAACTCTGTATGCTGGCCTTAAAGCTTAAATATATATTGAAATGTGAAGTTTTTTTATTCAGTTCTTGGTGACTTTAACATCTTGATTGTCCTTCAGCAAACAGTCATCTCAAAGTGAAGTGAAAAGTAATTTTAAGATAACAAGGTCTGTGCTTTCTGACAGCTGGAATTGTGACTGTAATGAGCTCTCCTCTGAATTTCACTTTCTTCCCTTCTCCAGGGACCCACAGTTCCATCAACTGACAACCTGACGTGCAGAACACATGACTTAACACACAAATGCACACTGGCGGCGCATCCCCCATGCACAAACAGTCTGTGGATCCTGAGCGCGCTGCTGGATCCTGCTGTGTTTGTTCAGTATTAGCTCTAGCTCCATGAATGATTCAGCAGTGCGGACTGCATTCGTGTGTGCGTGCGTGTTTAGAGGGAAAGGGTGGTTGAGTTCACATGCGGTGCGTTTAAAGTGCGTGTCCAGCACCTCTTATCGGGAGCAGCTCTGGAAATGTTCCTGTCGTGCTGCCTCTCTTTCCTTCTGTCATGGCGGATCTCGTCACGCTCCCTGGCCTCGCTGTCCTCGCCACCTGCCGCGAGAGATGGACGGATGGGAAGAGGGAGAGAACAGGGTGCAAAGAAAAAACGAATAATAAAGAAGAAGAGAGAAGCAAGGGGTACACATGAGGTGAAATGGTGCAACAGAAGTGTGGGGTGAAAACAGCAGAGGAACAGGGCGGGGCAGAAAGAGAGAACAAGAGAAGGTTTTATAAGTAACCTTAGAATATTTGAATCAAAATCACAGCTGATGGATGAAGCATTTATCATAGCAAAAGTTCTATTTTATAATCACAGTCAATGTCCTGTAGCTAAACAGTCATTCAAGGAGTAAAAAAAGAAAAAAGAAGAAAAAAAATAGACACGAAACATTGATTTTTCCTCTCAAAAATATACGTGAATTATCAGTGGGGAAGCAGGAACATCATTTCACAGCTTACTGGTCCTGTCAACACTGGCAGACTGAAAAATGTTGTCATGATTTATGCCGGTCATGTTCCCGATTTGGAAGTGGTGACAGCACCGATAACAGAGTCCGCTCTACTTGCTCAGAAAAGCCTCACACAGATACATCCATGAATATTAAATAAACTTTATATTCCTGGCTCTTATCTTCAGGGCTCACCTTTGTCACCGTGACTTTTGATCCCTGCCCTGCGATCTCGAGCCATTTGGGCCAGCTCCCTCAGCTTCTCCTCCTTCTTTTCCTTCTCCTTCTGAGCCATCTTCTTCTCTACCTGAGCTCGCATCTCCACGGCCTCTCTGGCCTGCGGACACAATCAGCATTTAAATATAACCAACGAACGATCACTTTAAAGCACAACCTTTCAGATTCCCTTTGACGATCATGCGTTACCTTTCTATCAGCAATATAGAGGGCCTCAGCCAGCTTGGCAAAGTTTTCATTGATGTGAACTGTTTGAAGACCCCTCCCATCAGCAGCCAGACGTTTGTCGAGTGGGATGGTGTAGCCCTGAGAGCAATCAAGCATAGTGAGGAAAAAAAAAGTGAGCACACGTCATGTACAAAAAACAAAACCGACCCAATAACTATTTCAGATGTCATGTTACCTTAGCGTTCTTCCAGTTGGAGATGCACGGTGGAATCTTCCACTCTTGCTGCTCCTTGACCGTCATCTGTAACAAAACTGAGAAACTATCAAACATAGTGCAAGCAACTCGATTTAGGATGCAGCGTTAAAATGCCTGAAAAGCAGGACATTTGTTTGAGCCAACTCTACCTTTCTGCTTGGAGAATGCATCACAGGGGCAGGGGGAGAAGGCGGTCCACGAGGAATCTTCTTGTTGATTCTGAAGCACGAAGAATGACAGGCAAAATATTTTAGATGTTTAAAAAAAATTAATCCTGTAAGACTTTTTAACACATTTTACTTGGAGGTCCTCATTTACTCCTTACTTTAAATTTCTAGGGTGATCAAAACACCACACCCATAAAAGGGACACATTCTACAAAATAAACATCTAGATATCATAACAATGTATTAAAGTGTCAAAACAGATATTAAAGGTTAAATGAACACATTTCAAATTACATAAATTAATGATGGAGATAATGTTTACTTACTTAAAACGTGGAGGTTCCATGGGGTCTTTCTGCATTTCCACCATGCGGATCACCCTCTGTTTGGCCCCTGAATTAAACGCCACTCCCTGTTGGGATGGGGTGTACCTTGAAAAGAGGGAGAGGATGGGGGTAAAGTGCCAGACAGACAAAACTTTATCCTAACCCACACTGACATCCGTTAAAGCTAAAAATACAAGCATGTAGTTGCGTGGCAGCAATAAGAGCTTTCTGAATTCTCCAAATACTTCAATAGTTCATTTAATAGCCCCTTAAACAGCATCCTGTATGAAAGGAGAAAACATAATGCTATCCCACAAGTTAGTGATACACCATTTGACCATTTATACAAACAATTAACATAACTGCAGGTAATGTGAATGATAATTTTAAGTTAATCTTCCATTTCACATCATGAGTTAGTGATATATTTTATCAGCTAAACTCTGATCATCACGTTTTTCTAATAAAAAAAAAAAATCAGCTTCTTGTCAAGTTGTTGCCTTGCATGAAATACACAGATCTATGCATGTTCTCAGAATCATGAGTCAGACTAATTGATCAGTGTGTTTAAGGTTCTGCATAATTCTGCTTGCATCAGTACCGTCTGTTCTTGTATTGCAGAAATTAATCAATAACTAACTAACTAACTAACTAAACTAATACAGTCTAAGTGCAGGGATTACATAGTACTTGGTAATTTCGATAAATGAGAGAATACTGAATGTTAATCATACGTTTTTGATATAAGGGATAACTCTGGTTTTGTAGGCTGAAATTCAAGTGAATCCAGAGGAGAGCTGCATTATTAACAAAGAGGTAATTTTGGGGGTATGATCTGAGTTGATTCCTAGACTCGAGTAGTTATGTTAGCTAGTGTACATCATTAGCTTACTGTTAATAAGCTATACCCAAAAGCTGTTGTATCCACATTAAAAGAATTTAAGAACGGGAGTAGAACTGAAAGAAGGCCTCAGGTCCATGTACTACAGAGCACTACAGAAAGTGGAAGTCAACTTTCCGACCCTCCTCCCTGACTGTGTGCAGTGTTGATAATCTTCTGACTAATACATACCTGATGTACTGTGCAGGAGCTTGTTTGTCTGCGGCTCTTACAGGCATGGCAGCAGCGATTTTTTGAGACACCTGCTTCTCCAGGGCTGCGCGGGTCTTCTCTGTGAGCTACAAAAGGATGATCATGTTTACATTCCAGATTCAAGAAATGCAATACAGGAATTGTTTGAGATTATAAGCAGTCACATGACACAAGAGAAACTGTACTTCTCAAACATTTAGTAGTAAGAAAGCATCCTGACTGGAAACAACATGAATTGATGAAGGTTGAGCATGGTGCAAAATCGGGAGATTAACAATCACCAAGAACACTGCAGGCTTTGATCTACTGAGAATCAGTAATATCTCAAGTACACTAAAACACTACAGCCTGAACTGTCTTTTATTTTCTTTAGTTATTTATTCATTCATTTACAGGGCTATCATATAGCCCGTCGCTATATGATAGCCCTGATAGCCAAATCTATCTCGGGCGGGGCTGAGATAGATTTTGGTCGCCCGACTGAAGATATCACTAGCCCCGGGATGTCGGGCTAGTGATTTTGCGAGCCCTGATTTAGGTCTTTATGGTTTAGTTTGCAGGAGGATTAAATAGACTTGAATCAGTAATTTTGTTAGACAACTAAAACGAATCTTAAAGATAAGCAGAGTCATCCTGGTGTCCAACACTTCTTACTAATTAAGTTTAAAAAGTCTAAATACAAAGTTGTCAAAACTAATTATGACAAATTGTTTCACTCGCTCAGCAACTTTACTGGGACAAAAATATACATTGTCCATTTTTTCTCTGACATCATCGATACCTCTGAAAAGCACTTTGTGACTGTTGTTGGTTTTGAAAACGGCTTTATATAAAAATTTTACTTACTTCTTTGGTAAATGGTTCTAAAAATGACAAGTGAGTACTCAAATCTAAAGTAATTCTGAGGGCGACCTGCTCTTACCTCTTGTATAGCCTCCTCATCTGGCTTCTGTAGTCCTGGAGCATCTTCATTGAGAACTTCCTTTGGAAGCAGGTCTGTGTATTTACTGAAGATCACCTATGAGCATGAAAAATGAAACCAATAAAGGAATACCACTTTTTAAAATGAAAACAGAGCCAGAGATGCAAATAAACAAAAGCCTAAAAGTCATTTTCTGGCCGTGTGAAAGCGATGTACATGACAGAGGTTTTATTCAGGCCTTAAAAGAATTGCTGATTTTTATATTATGATTTAAAAACAAATCCTTGGATTATATTGAGAGGATTCCTGCTAACTGTCGAAGGGATAAAATGCCCATATACCTTATCCTTTCCCTGTCCTTGTCTGGCAATGGCATCATATTTAATCTTTCCTTCTGCATCCACTTGTACTGCCAGGGCATTTGATGTCTTCTTCTTTCTACCCATCTCCAGAGGAAACTGAGCCACATGGATCTCTGGGAAAGCACCTCCATCTCCAAAGTCCTGCAGAAACACATATTTTGCAGTGAAAACTCAGGGTTGATTTCATCTTCAAACCGTAGAGGTTAGACAAAAGGGGACCCAACTATAAGCGAGCCAAACAAGAAACCTTATCCCATACGAGCAAGAGGTTTTACCTCGAGTGAGCGAGGTATCCAGCCTTTTCTGTGTCCATAAGGAGGGGGCTCTCTACGGGATGCAACCAGGGCGGTAGAGTAGGACTTCTGGGCCCGGAGCTTCTCCTCTGCCTCCAACTGATCTTGGGACAGCTGGGTCGGCGCCGGTAAAAAGCTGAACACAGGAATCCACATGTAAGTCTCAAAGTGATGAACAGTAACACAGGCGCTCTAAGCCCTGGCTAGCATTAGCCGCTAGTGACAACAAGTAGCTTCGAGGTTAATTAAGACACGCGTGTAAGTGTCAGTTCAAATAGCTAATGAACAAGGTAAGTTAAGAGAAAATGTTAAAGAAGCAAACTTAAACACGTGGCTGCCTAAACTACGTCTACACAACGAACTACATCATATCGTGACCACAGCTGCGTGCTGATAAGCTAGCTATGCTAAATGTGGAACTCGCGACATTTTTACTTGCTAGCCGTAGCCGTTGGCATCGACTAAATCAGATACAGAAACGACAGCGTACATACCACAAATATCAGTGTGATACATTAATCGTAGTCTACACACCAGAAACCAATCGGTTGAATCGATATCTTATTTCCTAACAGTTTCGCAATTTATAACTACAAAAGGCTTTGTCGTGAAGCTCACCTCGTCAGAGACATCTTCCCGATTCTTCCTAAGCAATGAACTGCACATGCGCGAAGACAGAACAGACATGCGCAGAATAGAACAGACGACAACCACTATAAACAAGAAACGTTCTGGACAAAGTATATAGGAGGAAAGTAGAAGGGGCATTTGTAAGGTCTAGGAAACGATGGCTGGAGAAAGAAGAGTAGAATTCTTCATACTTTTAAGTTAGAAAAGTATCATGCAAAATTGAAAACAATTACTCATTTAAGAATAGAAGAAGTGGTAACTGATAACCTGAAAATGATAACTAATTCATGTTCATCCTATTATATATATATAAAAAACTTTATACGCAGTGATGCTCTGACCTTTTTAAACTCTTTACAAAACACTCCCAAACTGGAAGGAAGGTGAGGATTTATGTGACACTATTAAATGTCAAAAAATCTGTGAATGGTACTCCTAGCCATTGATCAATGGTATTTGATCAGTGATTGTTGATCAATGGTCATGACAATGTGCATGTTAATGATTAAGAAACTGACCTCACAGCCTTTGTTTATTCAGTGGGCTGGTTTCAGTTATTGTGCAAATGTACTGTTTATAAGGTTGGGGAAACCTGCAGTCAGCTGAGACTGAAGAAGTCACTTGGATGAGTGATGAAACGTTTCTCCCACTGAAAGCACTATGTCCAGATGAACAGATACAACCTTTTGGAATCTATAAGAAGGCTGAAAAATAACAAATGGGACAGATAGCTTGTCATCTGAGTTCTATAAATGATTTCATCCTCAGTTATGAATGTATATCAGTTGATGCATTACCCTGGCGTATGACTCAAGGATTAATTACTCTAATTCCCAAACCTTAAAAAGATTTGCTTTTAATAGACAGCTGGCGTCCTATTTGCTTATTGAATAATAATTACAAAATTTTGGCCCTTGTCTTTGCACAGAGAATCAAACTGGTGTTAGAGTCAATAACTGATGAAGAGCAATTTGGCTTTTTACCTAGCAGACATATTTCCAATAATATCAGGCTTATCTTGGATATGTTGAATTACTCATACCTAATTCCAGATAATGGCTATATTCTGTTTTTAGATTTTTTTAATGCCTTTGACACGGTTGAACATCAGTTTTTACATCATTCACATAAAAGCCTTGCCTTTTTTGTAGTTATATAACAATGCCAACTGCTCTATTAAGCTTAAACATGGGTCATCAGCCAGATTTAATGTGCAACGAGGCATCAGACAAGGCTGTCCAATTTCACCATATCTTTTGCTTCTTGTTGCTCAGCTGCTCTGCTCACAAATAAAATCAAGCAAATACAGGGCATTTCTATCACTAACAGGACATTTCTCATTGATCAACTTGCTGATGACACAACATTGTTTTTAAAACATAGCACAGGGATTTCTTCTGCAAGTATTTTGTTAGAATCATTCTCTAAAACTTCTTTTGCCTTAATCTTAAAAAGTGTGAATTATTTTAAGGAGTGTTTAAGAAGTGTTTTATTTGGAATAACAGTTATATTCTCTGTAAAAACAAATCAATTTTTTGCAGAACTAGTTTGATAATAACATTCTCATGGCAAGCCAACTATTTAATCAAGAAGTGCATCTGTTTACTTATGCTGAATTTTTACACTACTATAAAATTCCTCTTTCTCCGAAATGATTCTCTGTTGTTTTTGACGCTATTCCCACAGGATTGTTTTCACTTCTTTGATGTGTAACAGGAAATAGAGCCCAGCTTCTGCCTCCTCAGGTCTCTGGAACTGAAATGATTCAGACTAGTTTTCTACCCTTTTAACCACCTAAAACAAGAACCAGACAACTCAGAATCTGTTTCTTCAAGATGTGCTGTTCATGGTTTTATTTTTGGTGGCTATTTCTTGATTTTATGTACTTAAAAATTGACAGTAGGTTTTCAAGATCATGTAGTAACAAACTGAATAGAAAAAGGTCCTCCTGCATGCTAGATTTATAGAGTCCTAATGCAGTGAGACAGTGTGTGGGAGTTATATTTACATTGTTGTGAAAATACAAAACTATACTCACTGCCTTTATAAGCCATCTGTATGGTTTTTTTTTTCAGTTGGTGTTGTAAGTAATACTTGCGGCTATCAGTGGAGTCTCAGGCAAGCCAGTAAGTGCAGACAGACCAGACTGTAACTTGCTGCAAAATGCATTTGGAGATTCTGTATTGAGTGTACGTGCCAAGCAGCAACCTGAAGGGCTGAAAAATGAACCCGGCATAGACGTGTCAAAAACTGCAGTTCCTGGCTGCGAATCAAACCCCACAGATGCTCCTGTTAAAGTGCCTACATTTAAAGCAAGTATTTCTTGCATGTTTGATCCATTTTTGTGTAAGAATTTTGCAAATTTAATTCATTGCTAAAATTCACAACTTCATTAGCAGCTTGGCTGCTTTAAATGGCAGGTGCGGGCACATGTGGCTGTCGATGGGAGCTTTCTGCTAGGCTTTCTGCTGTGCGCCAGTTTTGGTGAATTGCACCTTTCTGGCTCCAAAAACCCAAGTTAGCAAGTATTTAAACATATAACAGAGATCACGGAGGTTATTTCCATCTTTTATACCCTACAGTCAATGATACTTGCTTCATGACGCTGTTTTTGTGCTAAGTGTTGAAAATGGCAGCACACATGTCCTTGACATCTGTCATGGCATTACTATACTTGAAAGTTTCACAGCCCTGATGTCCCCCCTTTTAGAATATCATGTGTTTTTGAAGCAAAGTGTAACAAAGCAACCTGGATTTAGGTGGAGATGAAGGCTGAGGCAGAGTATAGCAGAGGCAAGAGGTGCTTATTTGTCCACATATGCTGTAACTCCACAGACAATTAAGGGCAGGTCAGGCCTTCCAACAGTAACACAGCACACACACTGTCTAAGGACAAATGGCAGCCTTAAATACTCTCATCTGTTAAAGGACTAAACCATTATTTACTCACAGGTGAGTTTACCAAATTCCAATATTCCACCATCTATAGAGAACCCACACTTTAATAAATAAACATATACATTTTACCATTTTCTAATAACAATGAGAACTATGATATATTTTAACCTTACACCTCAGCACCATCATAAAAACACCAAAAGAACATGTTCCCCACACTCTCTTAACCCATCGGCTTTCCTGGAACCTTTAAACGATGTCCGGACTCCCGGGAAAGCATTTGCTCAAACACCCTGGAGAGGTCACAGAGGACTTTTTACATCAAAACTTTTACCTCTAGACTTCGCACATAAACCTTTGCCTAAGTTTTACTAAACAGTAGACCTTATTTGCTCCCCATAACAATTCTTTACCTCTCCAGGGCAACCACCACACTTCTCAATGAGGAGCAGCTATGCAGGCCCTGGAACAAAAGGCTACCTGCTAATTATTAAACTACTCAATAAATATTCAATAAATAAACTTCTTTTGTGCAAATAGTTATTGGTGTGCAACTCTATGCCTAAAGTGCGGTGTTAAATAAAATGCTAGTTAAAGTGCTTTTAATAAAAATTGCTGAATGGACTGACAAGTCACTGATAAATTGCAGCCCTTTGCACCAACAGTCCAAGCTGCACTTACATGTTTCTGTTTTTGTAAGCACTGATTCTACAAAGTAGAGTAAAAGCACAAGCAGGAAAAACAGCTTACGTTATCTTGTGTAAAGCAGCTGGAAGGAAACCCTCAAGCAATCACGTCCTAGTTCCCATTTAAGCCTATATGTTTCACTTTTTTACATTTGTTTCAAAAACGTGCTTTGCCCAAGAATCGTAGGATTATGTCAAAATAATAGAGTTTGCTGTTATATTGTATGTGATGAATATCTTGGATCAATCCTTCTGACATGATGATCAGCCATAAAGCAATACGGGACATCCCCACAGGTGCTTGTAAGCTTTCTTTCCTCCCCTTCCTCTGTGTCTCTCCTGTGAGGCAGTCTGTCAGTCCCTCAGCAGAGACATAGTTTATTAATGTGACACAGGGTAAAAGGACACGTCAAAGGAGATCAATCATCGGGCTGTGGCACGGGACAAGAAAGCTTTTAATAAACCCAATCATCTGGGTGCTTCTCCCTCTCGCTCTTTATTTAATGTGCCTCACATTTGGCATTGAGGAGCCCTACACCATTCTGTGTGCACACCCTGGATATGCTGTATCAGGATTACTGGTGGAGAGGTCATTGTTTCACCACTCAACTGAAAAACCTCCGGGGAGCTTCTAAGAAGTGCTGTAGACGCATGACAAGCAGCATTTCTTTGTGAACGACGGGGGATGTTTGAATTCAGTTTTTAGGTTACGCTGACAGAAGTGGTCACGATACATTTTTCACATAAGTAGTTTTAATGATTGAGTGATCCCACATTCCTGGCCGTTGAATGAAATACAAGTGGCTGCACAAATCTCTTCAGTGGGATTTAAAAATGAAAATGACAAATAATTCAATTTTTTCTCTATTTTGTTTGAAGAGCAACATTTAATGGAATATATTCCTCAGCTTAAGGTCACACAAAAAGCAAACCAGTCGTGCATTTTCTACATCATGAGGCCAGACTAATAATAGTAGGGAGCTTCCGCATGTTACTGGCTGTGTTTAATTTGGGGTCATGACAAAAGGTGATGCAGGCCAACACGGAGGTGGCAGAGCTCCTGGCGATGTGGACGCTCAGAGCAGCAGTAGTGTCTGAGGCTGGGGAAGGCGACGCATGCCCTGATACATGACAACATGGCCCCTCAGTGTCACTGTAGGGGGACATCAACCAGGGAAAAGTGATGTTTAAACTCTAGGGCACAAGATGAATGGACATAGCCATCATACATCCATCATTCATCCACACGTCTATACATACTGAATGTATCACTCTGCTGGATCAAGGAGAATTAAAAACACAGCCCACCCAGCTCCTGAATGAAAGGTTTAGGTTCCTTTTAGTGCTGCTGGCTTCTGTTGCTTAAAAAAACATGACCTATCCGTTCAAAGACTCCTTATGGAAAACCAACTGTGTTGATATAACAATGACAAATGTTTAATTATTAATGTGCACAAGGAAAGTAATATGTTAACTGTGTTTTTTTTTTAGAACTCATGCAATCAGCTGAGCATCACTTTCATGCTCAGGCATGTTTCGATACAGTGTTAAAATAAAAATAAGAACTCTTAGAAATATTTGTTACATTGTTTCTTCATTGTTTCAACTTCATGCAAATTTTAGTGCACAACATTGCCATACAGCAAGACTGTCAAAGAATAATGGTTGTCATCTTTTAAAGTGATGTTAAGCAGTAGCTGTCCAGGCTTTTCAAAGGTCTTTCAAAGTTTTTCTTTGGACATTGGCTTCTTTTTCACCTTTTTTCAGTCACATCCTTATACCTGACCATTTTCAGATGATTATTTTAATGTGTGCTGAAGGGGAAAAAAAGGAAAATTAGTGGTAATGGGTCTGATGGGGTGCTCATTCCAAATTTAGACAGAGGAGGTCCGGAGAAAAATACAGTGTCAAGTATCTACAGCCATGTTCAAAACAGGAGGGTGTGTCATGGTTTAGCGTTACATTTCAGCCAGTGGTGTTGGAGATCTTGTCAAAACTGATGGAACTATGAGGACAGAAAAATGCCATCAGATTTTGAGCCAGCATGCAATACCATCTGGAAAGCTTCTGATTGACAAGGATTTAATTTTTCAGGATGATCATGATTCTAAACACACTACAGGTGCAGTAAAAGCATACCTGGATAATTCAAAAGTGGACGATGAGCGCCGAGCTGGAGCTACGGGAATCAAAAGAATTTGTCTTCTCCTCGCTCTATTCTTTGGAGAGGAGTTGTTCTCACAGATGAGCTCCCCTCTGCTGAAAATGATTCATGTCACAATTATTGTGAGGTAAATACTGGGAGGAGAACAGGAATAAGTTTCAAAAAAGAGAGAGACATTGAGAGAACGCACGAGAGCCTTGTAGCTCCTCGTGAGGAGTGAATGAATAAAACGAAAACAACTTAAAGTGGGTCACCAGACTGCCAGTTCCAAGCCTGGTGTATGTACACGCACCCACACACACAAGTACACATTTGCATGCATAATATGCGTGCACAAATACAAATTGACACACTCGAGAGGATGTTTACTGCATGCCATGCAGCACATTTGACAAAAGCGAGCAAAGCTATTGTGGCACTTTGTTTATTCATTGTTGCACTGCAGTCCTCCACCTGAGCTAACAATCTCATATAGCGTTACTATGTGTCACCTCAGATATTAGATACAGAAAGATGATCTTAAACGAGTCTGTGTCTATTTCCATTTACCTGTCACACAAGGTTACACAGAGAATGCTGTTTCTGTTCCCTCTTCCGGCTGCTTGATGAAGAGAATCGGTTTGAATTACATGGATGTAAGTTCTTCCGTATTGTCACAAATAGAATCTGTAAATCTGTTAGACAGGTATGGACACCTTGCTCGTTATCCCTCACTGGTCATTAGTGCTTAATGTTCACAAAACTTTGTTCTCTTTTTCTAGCTACAAACTGTTGGGATTTTAAAAATTGAAAAACAAAATCCTGATATAACTAAAGAGGGAGCAAAGAAAAAGGAAGATGGGTACAAATTTTACAATGCAAAAAAGACTGAGTGAAATTAAGTTATTTTAAGAGTGGCAAAATCCTGGGTTACTGTGTTGTCAAAGCCAGGGGCAATGCTCACTGGCCTTCCTGCAGTGGAGTCCTGCTCAGTGCTCCTCTTTGCCAGGATTAGGATGGATTCCAGAAAAAGACTGGGCCAAATAAGGTCGGCAGAGGGCTTGCACAGCTTATGGGGGCTAAATAAACCAATGGAGCTTGTCATCTAAAAGAAAGGGAGCAGCACTGCGGACTAAGTGGAAGAAGAACAATATTTGATTGTTTGTATTTGTCTTTGTGAATCCATTCTTTTTAAAATATGCATGTTCAGCTTATGGACACAATAAGGTCAGGGGATGGATGATTAAGTTAGCAGAGGAGTGGGTGACTCAGTGCTGAAGACCTTGTAGTTTATGCGGCGGCGTAAACAACATTAACAAATGTGCACATCCCTGCCCGAGGTTGTGAATGATTATTTTATTTACCATTCAATGGTTAGATAGAAGAGCAAATAATACAAACATTTTTCAATATATATATCCATCAATCATGTCCTCTTTTCTTTTGGACTGCTTATTCTGATTTTCATGAATTTCGAGGTCGAAGAAATAAACGTGTTTATTCGCCCTTTGGCTCATTACATAATGAATGAACCATGTCAAGCAAATCACATCTACTCTTCAGTTCACAAATTTGCCACTAGATGTCAGCACCATCCCGAGAAGGGTCATCAGTTCTGCACACACACACACACACACACACACACACACACACACACACACACACACACACACACAAATCCGAGCACATCCACTATCACAAGTGAGAACAAAGATGCCTCCAGGTGTTTCTACGACTCTGAGCCCTACTACACTGCATCTGTTTTGCATAAGAAAGAGACAGACACTGAAATGGCGAGATGATGCTGTATACTTGTGGGCGACTGCATGTTTTTTTTGTAAAGCGGGCGTGCTTGTGCGCAGTTCTGTGCGAGTGCCAGGAAACGCATTAGTAGACAGCGAGAGAGAGAGAGGGAGCCAACAGCAGCCAGTCAGAGCCTCTTTGCATCAGCAGGCGGGCTGTCTGAGATACTAACCCCCCCCCCCCCGCTTCCTGCTCTTTTGGCATTTTCCCAACTTGGACAGTGCACACCCCATTTAGGGTGCTTGGTTTTGTGAAATGGGCTCCCATCAACACCAGCACTCCCATCATTTGCCTCCCATGTTGGAGAGGAAGTCATTGATTTCCTAATCAACAAAAAATTGCTCTGTCATTCGGAGAGAGCTTGTTGTTGAGAGGGCGAACAAGAACAAATTAAAATGCTCTCCGCACACACTGGCAAGCCTTTTTACGCAATTATTCAGCCTGCTGCGTGTGTTCAAATAAACAAGGAAGCCAAGTTGCTCTCTGTTAAACCCTAATTTCATGCTGCATTCATGCATTCGTGGGCACGTCGTGGCTGGTTTTCGGCACCTCGACGTCGATCTGACCTTGAGAATGGGGAAGGGGGAGATACAGGCAGAGCTAAGTATGAGCAGCGGCACACGGGGCTCGATGAAGGGTGCTGATAGTGAGCAGCGGCAGCGTCTCCAACAGTGGAGATATGCATCGCTCCAGATTTGAGACAGAGCCCTCGAAGTGAAGCAAAGGATTTGAGAAGCGACTTTAAGAATCTGCAGTTCAGCCTCATTTCATGCGCTCCCTGGTTTTCAGTGGAGGTAGCGTTACACACTAAAGAAAGACAATGTTCGCCCAGGTGCAAAATAGTAGTTCTGTGTTACTGTCGGCTTCCATTACCATGACTGGTCTGTGTTACTTTTGTAAGGGATTATGTGTAATGGCCCTTTAGTAATTAGCCCTTAGTAAACAGGGTAACTGATAGACAATAAACCAGTAACCAGTTTTATCATATTTCTGATGGAACAACACAGTTACAAAGTCAGATGCAGGACTAACATCGTTAGCTAGCGCACCACGTACCTCATCACGTCTAACCTGAATATCTTCCTTACTCTGTAGAAGTATCAACTTTACATAAATGTATATAGTGCCTGTATACTGCTCTAACCTGAAACACAGCAAAATAGCAGTTCTGTGTTACGTGTGCAGTTCACAGGGAAGTAAGGAAACTTGTGCAAGCTGCTGTAGTAAATGTTTGATTTGGAACTCAGCACTTGTTGTCAAGGCCACATTAGGACACCATGGGCTGCAGGGACTTTTTTGGGTGTCTTTTTCAAGCCCCTTGATTTCTCCAGCACAAGTCAACTATCGCTCTGCTACAGCTCCAACCTGCACAAACACAGCACAACACAACAGCTCAGGACTGTGGCTACAAAAACAAGTCATAGATTGATTGTAAGCCAGGGTAAAGAACACACACACACACACACACACACACACACACACACACACTAATATCCCTGTTTGTTTCTTAAGCTACAGCTGCTTCATTGTCACGAGGCTATGTGTTGTTTAGTTTAGCTAGCTAGCTTAAATTTTTAATAAAAATGTTTAAGATGAAACATAATCTTGCTTTGATACTTTTATTGAAGATAGTTATTTTCTAATATTGGTGCACACATTTACTCAAAAGTTCTGACTCTGGTTTTCCTCTTTCTGCTAATAATACTTACCTGTTGTGTTTCCGAAGAACCAGTTAGCTGAGTGAGAGGACCATAAATTCAAAAGTGGACTGAAAGTAGAGGACATGACATTGGAAAATTTGTAAAATAATTAGTTGTTGTTCTTTTTGGAGTATTCGAATTGTATTTTTTATATAATCAGTGAATCTTAGTTTGTAAATTTATTTGTGGACTTATGTTAGGGTTTTTAGATTTATGTGATGTTTGGGTAAGCACCCACACCCCCCTGCTTGTGTCTGGCGGGATAGCCTATGTCTGTGCAATCTGACCAATCCTCTGTCTGTGTGTTCGAAATAACTAAGAGCAATACATAATTAAGGAATTTGTTGCTGTTGCGTTTAGAGGCATGAAACTCTCACTTTTGGAAACAACAATGATTAAAAAATGTAATCATTAGTTATTAAACTCTCTCTCTCTACCACAGTGTGTCCTCTCTCCCTCCCCTCACCTTCAGCTGGCTGCCGCAGATCATTGCCCCTCCCTGAGCCTGGTTCTGCTGGAGGTTTCTTCCTGTTAAAAAGGAGTTTTTCCTTCTCGCTGTCGCCAAATGCTTGCTCATAGGGGGTCATCTGATTGTTGGGCTTTTCTCTCTGTTATTTTGGCATCTTTACAATATAAAGCACCTTGAGGCAACTCTTGAAACTGAATTGAATTAAACTAAAATAGTCATGGATGGTTCCTGGTGAGGTCTAATACAGCAAGTATGTAATAAACTCTAAACTCTTATAAACTCTTGTATTTTTAAAACTATATATATATATATATATATATATATATATATATTTTAGCAAAGTTGTTACGTTTAAACTCAGATTAAAATGAGGTGGAGCTTATGCTTAACTAAGTAGAAAAAGGAGAAGTAAATGTATCTGCTTTTGATGGTGTAACCGAGTTCTGATCATGTAAGGCCAACAGAACTGTACATATTCCATACCTTTTGCCTGGGATTTTTTTATGTGGATTCTGGTTTGTGCATGTCTGTGTCAGTGATGTGCCATGTGATTTGTCCATAATTATCAGTGGGCTTACTCAAACACAGCTGTGTGTGGGACATATTCCCGTGACAGTTGGGGAACTGCCAGGCCAGCCACGCCCTCTAACCACTGTCTGATTGATTCGTTGGAACAACGTTGGCCCTTGTGCTTTCATCTTTATGCATGGAGGCTCCCCAAGGCGATCAAACCCCAGATTTTATTCATTTCCCCTTCAGTCTCCATTCACCATCTTCTATTCATGGCTCTCTCAAATGTACCACAGGCAGCCAGTGTACTGAAATGGACCTCATTATCATAATAATTGCAGGCGAGGTTCACCTTAGGATGGCTGCTTCTCCACTACAACCAGATGACGTGTTCTGGTAGTGAGTGATGCGATGGGGCCGCTCCACCCTAACAGCTTTCGACAGGTGAAGGAAACTGGAAGTAGAATTTGCATCTTGGTTCTGCACGTACCTGGTAGCAGATCACCTGGCATTATCTGCTAAGGAAGAAGGGACACAGCAGCTCGGGAAGCATCAGGATTTGATCCATGTTGTAGGCATGTTGGTCATATCAGCAATCCAAAATGTTATAAATAATTGATTATTAAATATATATAGCAATAATGTTGTCTTCTTTTAAACATAGATGCAGTAGTGCTGGCGATCTTCCATTGGTCTCTTATGACTAGCCCCGGCTGGTGAAGGAGAACTGTTCCTCAGAATGGTTGCCCCAGTTTCGCACTCAGTTTTCCAAAAAATTTTCTGTGCTTTCTGATCTTCAGCAGCGCTAACTCAAGTAAGTTTGAGGGAGTAGAGACCAAAAATGCACGTGAAGGTTTGTGGAGAACTTCGCATTAATAACTTGCAAACATCCTGGGCTTCAGCAGCCAGTGAAATACCTCCACACTTATTGTTTTTTCACTTATTTGGTGTGGTGGGGAGGGGAGTCTTTGGTGATCACTGAAAAGTTACCACAGGCATAACTGGCTTGTGGTGGACGTGCATTCATAGTGATTTTGCTTTTTGATCCTTCCTCTCATTGTGAAGCAGAATTCACCAGGCATTGAATTGTTCTTTTAATCAATATTCACCTTTTTTGCCTTAAGTTAAAAGAAAAGATTGGCACGACTTGTATACCACTATGGGGGCTTAATGTATTAGTGCAGGTTGAAAACTGGAAACCAGATGAAACCATTATCTTGGCTCTTAAGTAAACAAAATCCAGCTCAGCACTGAAATACATTAAAGTGATGTGATTACTTTTTTCATTGATGGGTTCAGTAATTAGCCTAGATTACAGCTGCTCTAACCAACTGTTTTGACATTTCAAGTGCAGCTTCTTTGCTATTTAATTTTTTTGAGTTAAAAGGAATCTGATTATTTGCTGTCATGTCAGTCTCACTTCTTTCAGTGGACACGCTGATCTGGTTGGTTATGATAGGCTTGTGATTGACTGAAGGAGAGATGATATATAAAGAACGAATGAGACGTCATTTCTTCTTTGGATTGCACACCGTTGAAGCTCAAATATCTGAGTAATGTCATACTGCACTGGTGACACTATTTGCAACTATCGTCTGCACATTAGTGACTGGGTGGTGGCGACGTGGTATCGATGTCCTGCTTCCAGGGAGCTGTAATGGCATCCAACTTTATATATAGTGAGATGGAGATGTGACGTTAGTCTCAACAAAAAGAGGAGAAATGTGACTCCGGGTAACTCCACAGCTGTCTAATCCATATATTGTGTCTTTTTCATTCGCTTAGTCACACACCAGTGAGCCGATGTTCGAGAATCACCTGGCTTTTTGTTCAGGGCTGGAAAATGTGCGAAAATGTAGGTTGACGTCTCCTTAAACCAAAATATCTTTTCTTATTTGGAAATGGCTTGTCATGGGGTGAGTAACCAAAAAAAATCTTATGTTAAACAATATTTTATGCTTTAAAAAGCTGAATAAACAGACCACATATTACTCACCATTATAGACATGAGAGTGGAATTTCTCTAAAGTGCAACATTTGTTCTTTAAAATAATGTATTTTTCTCAAATATATATATATATGTATTTTTTTTCTTTTTTTCTGCCAACTAGTGTGTTATGACAAAGGTATTAAAGACCAGAAAAGGCACAGCAGACGCTGGAGTGGATATTCATTTACATCTCAGAGCCAGTCAAGGGTAGCGAACCCAAATGGAACTGCCAGTACTGTCTCCCCCTTGGTTTTATCGGGCTTTCTCCGAATTAGCACTGTATGAAAGTAAACTGGAATATGGATTTTCAAGGCCCTCCACCCCACCAATGCCCCCACCGCATAAAGATAACTCAGACGCTACCATTTCCATTTGCAGCCTTGGTTAGGGGTGTATGTCTGTGTGTGTTTGTGTGTGTGTGTGTGTGTGTGGGGGGGGGGGGGGGGGGGGGGGGGGGCTGTGAAAGATCACAGGGCATGCACTGGCCTGAACTGTGAATTAGCCATGCATGACAGTAAAATACAAGGCATGAAATTAGCTACAGCTCCCCTCCTCTGTCATCTGCCTCCCTTGACATCAGTTGCTCTCTGCTGTGTGTGTGTAGTTTTTTTTTCCACTGGGGGGGGGGGGGGGGGGGGGGGGGTATTTTTCCATTACAAATGAAGGAGCAGAGAAATGCAGATCGGATTTGTTATGGAACAGCACTGTGGAGTGGTGTACGGTTATGTCTAACGCAAAGCAGTAACATAATTTGCTGCTAAATAAGAAAAAATGAGCAATACATGATGCATTTCAAATGAGTACATATATTCTGATTTGGCAGTAAATGTGTGCTTTGAATTTTTAAAGACAAGGCTGTTTTAAGTGTGAAATTGTTTATGAGAGGAGAAAAATTGTGCAACGATGCCTTGAAAATGTCTAGGTTTTATGTCCCAACTGATCTCTACTCTTTACAACTTCAAACATAAAAATATCTCTCAGAAATAAATGATGAGACGCGCCTCTTTTTTTCCACGCCTCTGAGGTTGCAAACAAGCGTGGCCTTGATTTCTTTGGTTGTGTCTTTTAGCTAGCTGATGACACATTCTCACATGATACACGTCGCTATCATAAAGGACATCTTTATGGAAGTCTTCAAGGACAGTGACTCTGCAGGATCTGTCTCGCTCTCTGTGCATGACTTTCGTTTCAGGTGTAATTCCCTCGGCAGGCTTTCGCGAGATCAATGCATATAGTTACACCCACTGCTTTTATGCTTTATGTTCTCATGTGATGCACCTACACCTGGGTTGAAGTAACATTTTCTATCCCCCCCACCACAAAAAAAGCCCATGGAAGAAAGGAGTCACTCGACATTGACTCAATTGACCTGGCTCTCCCACTGGAATGAGGTGTTTTTGGCTGAGTGAACAGTGTTTCAAGGTTATGGCGAGAGATGCAGTCAAACGTAATGGCAGCCTGTAATGAGTGTTTTCCTGAGGGATGGACGGTGACTTTGTGGATGGCAGGTGATTTAAGGCCTGAGGGAAAAAGGATTAGAGACTCTTCTGCCATCTCAGGGTTCAGACTAATTTAAACTGATAAAGCACACTTTGTTAATACCTGTCTTTCTGTTTGTGCTTCTGCACCCCTTTTGCTCTGCGTCAGTCAAATCTACGTCTCGTTTGTGTTTTTTCTGAATGAAATGTTTGCCTGTGCAGCTTTCTCTCAAGCCTGTTTTCCTCCTTTCGTGCTTGGCCTTTGTAATTGGGATATCCATTACATCTTTTTGTGGTGGCTTAAAACGACGTGGCATGTCAGGTGCAGATGAAACATTGTCACTATAGGGAACCGCTGGCATTATGTTCAGGATGAAAACAAGTCAGTGTACAATGGCTTGATGCATGAGCAAAACATTTGCCTAAAATCTTCACCTCAGCAATAAAGACCAACTCAGCTGTACTGAATACACAATATACTTATTGCCCACAGGTACAGTTAAAGCAAATGTATGTGTGGGCTGGAAAATAAAGTCCCTGCATGAGTACTGAAAACTGCATCTTTTCTAATGGCCACTTGAGGCCAGCTTAAAAAAACCTGAGTCAGTCCCCATATAGCATTATGGGTCATTCCATCTCAAATTATTGTGTGCCTTCTGCTCAGCCGTCTCTGATTTGCCTGCAAATTAATGGTCCAAAGTTTGGATATGTGTATATATATCAAATTCATTTCAAGATATATGCATATATATGTTTATTTTTACATTTTGAAATCTGAGGCAATAATTCAACATGAGTATATCAAAAGCCAGACATTTTCGCTGGCTTTTATTAGCAAAACGATGAATCAGGACCTGTAATTTAGATACAGATCTATCAGGAAATGTCTTGGCTGGATCACTCCTGCGATATTATAAAAGGCATATAGTTCTAGTTCACAATAATGCAAAGTGAAACATGTAAAACACCTTTTGAAACGAAATTCTTAGTCACAAAAATGAAGAAAATGCTATTTTTATTCAGTTTTGCATGTTGGATTGAACATTTATAACAACTTGTACCACAAAAACCAAAATATTAGTAGTAGCCCAAATATATGCATATTTTACATTTTGGGACCCACTTTGTAAGCATGCATGTCCTATAATTTTAAGTTTAAAATACACAAAGAAGCATTAAAAAAGCAACAATTTAACTGTTTTATTTTTATTACAGTTTGTGCAGCATTTATTCAGCAGTTGGCGTGCTGACTGCCTCAAGTTTGCTTGCATGTAGCAGTCAAGCCATCAGGGTTATGGTTAAGGTTGGGCTAGACTGCCAATCATACCAATGCATCATGTGGACATAGCAACATGGCTTTGCAAGACTCCCATGAAATGAGATCCTAATCCCTTTTTCACTACTTTTAATTGTTTTACTATGTTATATGTGTATATGAAAAGTTTTATATTAGTACTTCTTGTTTTATGTTTATGTTGCAACTTGTTATAGTTTCATAGTATGACTGTTGAATAATAATGGAATTTTCTTCATTTTACTAAGAATTTCATGTTAAAAAGTATCCGAGATGTTTTATTTTGCATTATTGTATAATTCAGCTGTATACTTTACTTTTTTTTATTAGTATGTGCTCTGTATATTATATATGTTGTATTTCATGCCTGAAGATGGAATGACCCCATGTTAAAAAACTTTACAGGAGAAAAAACATGTCTAGTTTTTATTGCTACCAAGGGTTTTAAAAAACATTAATAATTGAAAATTAATTAATTGGCTCTGAGTGACAGATGGATGTTACACAGTGTGCTTGACTTTATCTCAGCTAATTTTGTTTACTGAGCTGAACTGAACCTCTTGCTTATGTTTGTGGTGTTGTTGCCGTTTGCGGCATTTTTAATCCAATCCTGAGAAATATGATGTTTGCTGAGTGGTCGATTGTAACAGAATGCCCCCAAACTCTGCTCTTAGTTTTGGTGAGTAACATCCAAGATTTTTATTTCTCTATAATTAACAGCTGGCTATGTGGTGCATACATTCCACAGTCTTGTGAAGCTTGCTAGGAAAAATTAACCAATAACTTTAGACTCTATTTAATGTGGCCACAAGCTTTGCAGAACTTTAATCTTCAGCGTGGGACTCCTCCACTTATATACTGCATGTAAAAGATGGATATATTAATAATGATAGCTGAAGTGAAATAATATTTCAGGCTGTTAATTTAGGCTTAGGCATACAGTATGTATTATTTAGGGTTTTCACCATATCATATTTTCTCTATGTGATTAAAGTAATTAACTTAAAGGTGCTACTAGATGTCTAGTATAGACTAAAAAAACAGTGAATCGGCAAGCTGAGCGTTTCGTCTCTTTTTGGAATCAAACACTGAGGTCACATGTAGAGCACACACAAATGTAAAGATAAAGACACTGACATACAAAAGTGATAGTGAGACACAGACTTAGATTAAATTTCCTAATGAATATCTTTTTATTTAAGCTTTAGTTAAATTTTTAGAAAATGTGCAGGTGTCTCAGATAATGTTTATGATGCTTTTCATTTTTTCTCTTTCACTTCCATATTTCCTTTATCCATCCATCCATTACTCTGGCTACACACTCCATGCCTCACCAAGAGAGAGGAGGGCATGTGGTACTGCATCAGTGTGTGTCACTGTGCATGCCACTGCATGCTATGAACACTGAGGTGAGAGGAGGAGGGTGACAAAGTTGTGCCTTGTAGCGCTGTCAAAAGTCTTAAGCCACCCCTCATTTATTTATATTTCACTAGGAAACTGGGAAATGGGTGCAGTGATTTATTGAAGCTTGTACAAACATACATGGAAATACAGTATATGAGGCAAAAACAGAGTCTGTACAACTGTAACAAGCTTGAAAGCCAATATCTGGTACGACCACCAAATATTTAGTCTTCAACCTTTATTCTTCAGGACTGTCTAAAAGTAGGACAAGTCCTTCTGGCTTCTTGAAGGACACTCAAAGCTCTCCTTTGGATGTTGGCTGCCTTTTGTTCTGTTCCCTGTTAAGTTGATCCCACACCACTTCAACTGAGGTCCAGGCTCTGGAGAGGCCAATCTATGACTGATAGTACACCACTGTGTGTTTTGCTATCCAGGTATGTTTTAACAGTGTTAAAGTGTGTTTGAGATAATTGTCGTGGTGAAACAATGAATCTGTTCCCACTCAGATGCTTTCCATGGATACCATCAGAAAATACCATCAGATTTGGATGAGAATCTGATGGTATTTTTGACCAACAATCTCCAACACCACAGGCTGAAATCAGCCCCACAGCATGACAGTGCCTCCACTGTGTTTTACAGATGGCTGCAGACACTGTTGCACCTCCTCTGTATGTACTGATGATGATGCTCTGAAACAAAAAATTCCAATTTGGATTCATGACCCTGTAAGTCCTGTTTTCCGTAACTTTTAGTCCAGTTCTTGTTTAATTTGGCATAACTCAGCCTTTTTGCAAGCAGGGAGATATGCTTCTTGGCACCCACCCTTCCCCTGAGACCATTTCTGATGAGGCCTCAGTGAACAGTAGATATGTGCACATGAATTTCAAATACTGTTCACGTGCTGGGGTTTTTTAGGCCTGCCACTTCTCCTTTGGTCCTCCACTCTCCCAGTTTCCTTAATTTTTTTAAAGACACAATGAACAGCATGTCGGGATACGTGTGTGTTTTCAGTTATTAGCTTTTTTTGTTTGATGCAAAAATACTTTTTTATGTCTGTCAGACTGTGTGGTCTTTGGAGTTTTTCTTAGATTCATTTCAAGAATTGGAAACAATATGAAAGCTGAAACTGAAGCACAAATAACTTGGATGGTCTGCAACGCACCGCAGGCACTTGTTATTTGTGAGATATATCCACTAAAATTGCTCCAAAAGGTGACAGCACCACAGGTGCTGTGGAGCGGTCCAGTTCCAGGACTTGAATTAGTGGAAGTGAAGTCTAGCACACAGTGATCAGCTACAGCTGTCTGTCCTGGCACCTGTCAGTTGCTATGGAGGGGAGGATTACAGGGCTTCAAATCAGCTGTAAGCATGTATTTTTAATGCTGTTAGGGTGAACATTTTAATGTGAAATAGTCTATGGTACACTCACATACAAACCTATGTGCCTTTTGATCTTAAAGAAATATATTGTTTTTCCCCGAGCTCAGATTCTTACATTTTTTTAACAACCTTCCATACACACACGGAGCCTGCATCGCTAGAAATGACACATTGTCCTCTCTGCATGTGAGACATACGCCGTGGCAGTAAACAGTGCAGAATACGATTTATGTGCCTCAGCGCTGTGGCAGGAACAAGTGATAAATCATGGAGTATTGTGAAGTGGACACTTCATCAGGCTATGCATTTTCTGAATATGTCTGCTGTAATTCTGAAGCAATGAGTGCCATTACTTTCTCCTCATTGTAATTAATGTCACCACAGAGAGAGAGAGTGATAGAAGTATAGAGGGAGAAAGACAAAAATAATACAGAGACAGGAGAGGAAATGAGCAGCTAGCAAGCCTGAGAGGAGAACATAATTCAGGGCTGGACCGAGTGCCTCGGCTGTGAGATAACGGTGATAATACAAGAATTGGGGCTGTTGTTTCAGGGATAAGCTAACAGTGTTAATTCCTATAATTCTTAAAATTAAAGTTAAATTATTCAATGCATGACTGATTTAGCAAATATTTATTTGGAGCCTAAATGGGAGAAAATATGAAAGTAATGTTTAGCACCTACTGGATTTTTGACCATTCAGGGGGAGTAGTGTCACACAGATCACTTTTATAAACTACTGTTTTCACTATAAAGTTGGTAAGGCTGATGTTACCGACAAGCAGTTGCGTATTAAAAATCCAGTAGATACAAAAAAAAGTTTAGTGAATTTTTGTTCTTCTTTGAGTCCCTCTCAACTTTAAAGGTACAGTTAGTGATTTTTGTAAGGTTATTTAACAGAAAAAAAGGATACTGTACTCATAAATATACAATGAATACTGTGTAATTACATCTTCCAACAAACTGATGCATTCTCATAAACTTATGCATTGTTTTACTATTTCTGGAAAGATACTGGCCACATAAGGTGGAAGCTGGAGGAAAAGAGAAGTCGCAGGCATTTGCTTGCCATCGAGAGACATGTAGATTAATAACAGAATCTTTGGACTCTAAATATGAATATGTCATACCTATGTTTTATCGTCTGAGAAGGGATCACCTTCACCAAAGAAGGGAAACGTGAAAAAAAGAGACAACACTACTGGCATCTTAATCAAATATCATCCTCTTCCTTCTCACCCCAAGCCTCATTTCCTGAACTGAAATCAGGGATCTAACACATGAAAATGTGCATAAACATGCTCATTTTTCCTGAAAATGTCACAGTTACTTATTGTCAGCAGGTTAGACATGTGACCCTGCCATCTCCTGCAGTTGACAAGAACTGGCTGAACAACAACAAGTGGCAATAAGCTAACATTATGCTAGCTAATGTTGGGCTGAAATCACACTTTCTCTCTGATAAACATTTTGATTCAATTCTCACATTGTATGAGAGTGTATTTGCTAACCCTCAGAATCCAGCGATGTTACATCCACTTCAAAAAAGCTTCACAGCAAACAGCAGCTAACAGAGGCTAACAGCAGCTAACAGAGGCTAACAGTAGCTAACAGAGGCTAACAGTAGCTAAGAGTGGCAAAAACAGCAGTGCTCACTAACAGTTCAGCATATCCTCAACAACTCACCACAGTATCTTTATTATTGATCAGAAGTGAGCTTCTCTGACTAACTGACGTGTATCAGACTCCTTTCCAAAAGTTTCACAGCCTCTTTCAGAGTAACTAAAGGTGGACGCTGCTCACAGCCTTCAACAAAAAATGGATCTGACCAGTTTATACTGGTAGCAGTATAAACATGCTGATTGGAACTGGCTGTTATAGGCTGTATTTTAATATAATGTTTTTGATCTCTCTTGACTAAAACATGTTTGTCCTGTAGCTAGGATTATGCACCTAACTGTGATGGGTAAGAAAACAGACCTCAGATGACTACAGTCTGAAGCTACTGACAACTAGTGGTAAAAATTGTAACCACCATAACTCTAATTTGAAAGTCCAGGGTGACTGTCAGGCTAAGATGTGAAATATTTTTTGGCATTAGTTAAAAATAGCAAGATTGTTAATTAATATTGGGTTAAATAAAACCTTTCTACTGAACAAATGAAAAACCTGATGACCACACTGGCATTGTGACCATAAACTTACAACTGTACGCCCACGCAGACTCACAAACCAAAGGAAGGTGACTGTGGAGTTACTACAGCCTTGAAGTTTAGAAAAGCCACATTCAGTCAAGAGATACTCTGTGAGAAAACCAGCAATACCCAATTCAGAAAAAGTACAAAGACGTAAAAAAAAAATAAGACTAAAGAGATAATGACAACATCAAAACATAGATTGCTTGGTTTAAAGTGCCCAGGTGTTAAAGTGAAAAATAAATCAGACAAGGCAAATCTTCCACATGAACTATTATCGAACTAATTACAGTGAAAAGAAAACTAAGTCTCAACAGCAGTGGTATAAACACCACACATACATGCACATATATCTTTCAGTTTAGTCTTTCACCTCCTCAAATTCCTTCTGCAATTGTTATTTGCTATTATTACAAGCAGTTCCTTTTATTAACAAACATGCATAAAAGACTGTAAAAAATACAACTGTTAATTGGAAATTTAAAAAGTAAAATACCTTGCATCGCCCATCGGGCCAATTGTTCACAAATAATATGCACCAATAATTCTTTTTTGAGAGCTAGAATGTAAATGTGCCTGTCTCTAAAGCACTCTGGGTCAACTTCTGTTGTTTAAATGTGCTACAGAATTTAGCACATGAAACAGACGTGACAGTCAACGTATATTTTTTCATTTCCCCCCCAAAATTTAACACAATTCAGTGGATGACATAATAAACTTAGCAGATAGAAACAAAGTATCAAGCCTATCGCTCTTGTATCGATCCGATACCAATGCCTGCGTTGGTATGGACACTATTGATTTTTAGATCAATCTGCCCAGCTCTACTTCTTATGGTGCCCAATTATTCCATAACATTTTTCAAATATGTGTAAAAAGATGTGCTGTTTTGAAAAAATCCACTTAATGTAAAGAAAATGCCTTCTAAAAGTCTTTTCTGCAAGCTGAAATGTTCACAGATGCATACTTGACACCTCTCCCTGACACTGTGTATTTTTGACTGCTCCATTTTGTTTTCGAGATGTATTTTGCCTCGGTCAGCCTTGGAAATGAAAAGCTGACTGAGTGGCTGTGTATATTACAGGCCTCCAGGTGAATTTGAGAGAGGAGGGAGCAGCAGAGACCAAAAGCAGATGCAGGAAGCAAGACCGTCTGTCTGAGAAAGCGTGAGCAAAAACAAGGTTTTTGTGCTATTATTTGAAGTTTTATTATCAATTAAAGATGTTCTTAGACAAAGGGGAACATTGCTTCTAATTCTGCTCTTTAGGTATGGCTCAATGGATTGGCCATGCAGCACGTGTGGACTGTTACGAGTACGCATGCTTCCACTTGGAAAGATTAAAGATTAAATACTAAGAGTTTTTAATCAACTCTGGAAGAAGAGAGCAGTTTGAGAAGTCATAGCCTGTACTATTGGAAGAAAAGATTGATTTGTCGCTTCACTTTACTCTCGGTAATGAAATACGATAAAGACTTTAAAGATCTCATTTTATTGTTGCCAAAGGGCAGAAACAGAGAGGCGAGTGCACTTCGACACTTCATAGCTGCTGTGATCTGCAGTACCTGCATGGCCAAATCCACGCTCCATACATCATCCTGGGCATACAAGGAAAAACAAGATGCATGTCAATGCTCAAAAAGGCTTACTGATGCAATATTGTTCTGTTGGAAAAACACCTGGCGCAATTTCTTCACTCGTTGCCCCAAAGCTCAGCAGTGTTTAAAATCCAGCACACCTTTGATTGGCACGCATGATGCATTTTCTCAGCCCCTCTAAACCGAAAGCGACAATGCATACTAAAAAACCTTGGGGAAATGCTACAAATTAAAAATCGAGTTGGAAAAACACCCACACACCCACAAACGCACGCTTGCATCCAGCATTGCTCTCACGTCATCTTCTCTCTCACTGCTGTTGCGAGTTTCTGTTTGCTTTAAACACAGATATCCCTCCAGTCCCTCACGCTGCTGCACACTGTAGCAACTCAAGGCCTGTTGATCAATGCAGCCTTAATTTGAGAGCATGGATTATAATAGAGGCATTAGCGTCCATTGATTGGAGCGCAGAGGGCCAGTTGCAGTATGAACGGAGAGTCGATAGAAACATCACTTACAATGACAAATACTTGCAAAAAGCCCCTCGAAGCCGGGGCGGGGTGGGGTGATTTAAATGTCAAGAACAAGTTTGATGTGGGGGAGATTTGACTGGGCTCTACATTTGGTTTGGTCAATTTTTTATGTTTTTTTTTTTAATTAGAAGAAGAAGCAAAGTCCTGTGATCACGTCAAATAATTTAAAAGTGTTAGAAAAGCTGCTAAGGGGAAAGAGTTAAATATTTTAGATATGAAAAGTAGCGTTGATGAAGACACTAACTGTTAGTGAACTGGAAGATTGGTGCTGGGCTAGCGTATGGTAATTTAAGGGTACATCTGCAAGGTTAGGAGGAAAATTACAAATTGATTTTGGCGATTTCACAGGGTATTATAAGCTCAACTTGTTGCGTGCATTTAAAGATCCACACCGAGCGATTAGGGAAATGAGAGCACAAGTTCAATGAAGGTAAAAACACTTCATCTTGGAAATGTCTGTGGAATCAGTGCAGGCTTCAAAATGTCTGTTTTAGAACACCATCTAGGTGCTCGGGGCTGTCCACTGCAGGTATTTGTGGGTGATAAAAAAGTGTTTCTTCATACTCGCGCTAATAAACATCATGGCTTCTTTATTTCGCATGCAAATTTCAAACACTTTGCTTGTACTGTTACATTCGGTCTGTGAGATAACATGCATTTCTCCCCTGTAATGTCCCATAATATCCTAACAGAGATAACAGGCAGTCTGGTCAGTAATCGGATTAATGAAGCAATCTGGCAATCAGTATTAATTAACCAAATGAGCCTAAGAATGAGTTTTTTGGGGGAGAAAAAGGCAAAAACAACAATAAGTAGAACCAATCGTCTTTATCTGTGAGAACCACATTGCTCATCCACACTCTCTGCAGCCAATCATTCGAACCCTAATTAACTCTCTGGAATTGGCTCTGTGTGTGTGTGTGTGTGTGTGTGTGTGTGTGTGTGTGTGTGTGTGTGTGTGTGTGTGTGTGTGTGTGTGTGTTTTGGCCTAAATGTTCCTTCCCACTATTTACAGTGCAGGAGATTATCTTTTTGGTTGTTGTTGTTGTTGTTGGTTGTTGATAATCTGAGTGTGCTGCAGGGCTAGCAAAAGCATGCCAGGGGCAGCAATATTTCCTCTCTGCTTGCACTTTTATTGACTGTGCCCGAGTTGACAGAACCTGTCTAACAGTCAGTCACAGAGAGGTGTCCTCTGCTGCTCACAGCTTGTGTCAAACTACACCTAATCCTTTACATTTTGGTGGATAGAATACCTTAAGATGTCCAGATGCTTACAAGCCCAGAGATGGAAAGGTGTTTGACCGTGGAGAGCGTGCACTGTCTGTCTCTTTTGCTGCACAGATTCCCAGCTGATCTACGGCATTGTTGTGCTCTCCATTTCTTTGAAGGCACTATCCTCCTTCCTCCTCCCTCTTCATGCTCCTCTTGTGAAGCATGAAGTAATAGTGGCTCAGTGAAACTGCTGCGCTAGCTCTTTCATCTCCCCGTGGAGCATCTGGTTGGTTTGAGCCATGTAGTTGCGAGTACACACACCCCGGGCCCCAGTGTGAAACTTCACCCACTAACACACTCTGATGGCGTCCTCCGACGGAGCGTTTTTCAATTTTCACGGCTTATGCTAAATATGGCTCACCCGTGCAGCTGGAAGTAGCTGCTGGAGACAGAGAGCGAGCGAGAGTGATGGGAGTGGTGGAGGGCAGGGTTGCAAATGGTGATGTGGGCACATGCAGGGCTTGCGAGTATGAGGGGCATGACAGAAGAGATGAGCTCGGGCAGGTGAAGGGGTGAATCATGTTGTTGTGTTTTGCAGCAGCTAGGGGTGGGGCAGAAGCTGATTTGGAAGCCCAGAGGGGAAGGGGGAAGGAGAGCGAATGCATTGAAGCTAATGTGGGGAGATACGAAGGGGGAATGAGCTGAACAGTAGGCTCAGTCAAGCAGGCAAGTTCACTCATTCAACGTATTCCCACAGAAAGCTAATGTACAAGAGAGGCAGACAGAGTGGGTGGGATAGAGAGAGTTATAAAAACGAGAGAGGAAAGAAGTAGAGAAATATGAGCTTAGGGCATAAGTAGGAGTGTTACATCATGGAATAGTAAAAGATTGGGTCAGGTGGGAGTTTGTCTCCTCTAGGACTGAATTTGAAATCTCTCTGCTGCCTTTTCAGCGTGCAAAAACAGCCAGCCCAATAACTCAGAGAGCTTATTATCTCACAGTCCTCCACTGCCAGGTCAAACAACAGTCTGCACCTCTGAGCCCCCAGGATGGAGCACTGCACCACAGGGGACCCAGGGCTGCTGCTCTCCCCCCTGCTGGTGGAACAAACTACACAGTCACCCAGGAGCACTTCCAACTGCGGGGACTTTTAAAATACAGACCTTGAGCCCTTTCGGTTTTAGCCATGTTTTTATTTTTTTAATGATTCATTAGCAAGCAGCCTGCCTCTTTTTGGCTTTGCTTTTAATCTTTGGTCCTGTTGGGGTTTTTCTGCCCCTGCTCACGGTCTTGGAAGAATGATCCAGATGCTCCATTACAATTAAAAGTCACTTACACTAACAATTATTCTCAAATCAGAGCTTTTGGCCACTTGGGGGCAGCGTAAACAAGTTGTCAACCTGTCGTCTTCTATATCACTAAACAAATCCACATTTGCACATACAGAGGAGAATCGGTATTTCTTTGTAGTCATGCTGCTGGTCATCTGCTGAAAGCCTTTTTTGCCTTTTTGGTTTGTTTTCAGTTAACTACATTCTGAACACACACACAAAAAAAACCCAACTGGCTTTTCAGATGCTAAATTCTCCTCTATGTTTGCTGTCCAAGCACTGTCTTTTCATTTGGTGTTGCAGAACTATACAATAGTTACATGCTAAGACCAAGAACAAAAGAACAGCCGGGCTGAACCAAAACAATAAAATGGTCATCCAATGATGTGAGATGGCTAAAGCCAAAGTAAGATTTCTATCACGAGCAACCCTTTATAAATTTTTATCTTACGCTGTGTGTTTAGGTAAAAAACAAAGATAAACTCTTGATATTCTCTTCTGTCTGCTGTGGCGTTGTTATACAATGTCCCTTGCGGGGTTCCGTAATACTACACATATATAGAAATAATAATAAAAAATTATATTTATTTATTTCAGTGTAACACATGCTACCGATGGCTGAAACTGTAGTTTATATTTTATTTGAAATGTTTATAACAACAACAACAATAACAATAACAATAATAATAATAATAATAATAATAATAATAAAAGTGTTACTATAATCATCAACTTTCTAAAATTAAGGCAAATAATCACTTCCCTGAAGTGAAATTAAGATTCTAATTGATTCAGGATCAATGTGTGGTATTATTGATCATATACGTAGATCTAAAAATTACTCTCTTTGTCTGAAGACAGATCTCAGAAAAAAAACTCCTAAAGACACCTGGATACATCAAACTAAATTCAGCTCAAATTAGCATTCGTCACACTCTTGATTATAATAATTGTCTAGTTTAGTTCATTTCCCTTCAAGGTAAATTTTGTAGACATTTCAAACTGCATTAAATGTGAAAACTGAGAAAAAATTAATGTTCTGCATTACTCTAAATGGTTATGTGGACATCTTTAGTCTTTATATTACTCTAAAGTATTCCCTGGCAGTATTTTCTAAAGCCTGAAATAGAACTGAGAGTTGGTTGGTTGGTCTAGTCCTCCTGTGGGCCTCTTGAATTACAATATTGTGAAAGATTATCGTGGATTTTTTTGGCCAAAAACAGCAAAAGCATCATACTTAGTCTAGTACACAGGTGTTTTTAAAAACATATAAAGCGCTGTCAAGTGCATACCATAGACAATAACCTAACCATGGAGGTATACAAACAACCTGGCGCACAGTCTGATGTCCAAAAAAAGAGATAAAGATGTACATCTTTCAAAATTCTTCACCCTGTGTAAGTTTTCCAAAAACTACATTAACCCAAATCCCTGTTTACATGGGAATGTAGCCTAGGTTTATGTATACACACTCAGGACATAATTGTTACCTAAATTAGGAAGTTTAGAAAGGTAGCAACAGCTGGTAAACCATCTCCACACAGGAACTCTGGTCTGGATTCAGGACGAATGGACCAGTTGACTAGATATTAATAAGTTGCTGCCTTGCTCATTAAATGTATTGTTCTTATTTTACAAATATGCAGTGTCAGTTACTGTTTCAAACAAGCAATGTAAGCAATGATTTTTACAATGAACCAAGGTAAAATCATATGCTGTTTTGGGATGTGGTTGCTAGCGTAGCAGAAACAGCGGTTGCTGCTAACGCTATTAAGGTTAGCCAAAAAAAGCCACACATTTCAGTTACATTTAAAACATGATTCTATAAACGGTTTCATAAAAAATACCCACAGAATAGTTTGTTCAAGGTTTTGAAGGTTTTCTGGTTTTTAGTCAACTTTTACATTTTTTTTCTCTGCTTTAAACGATTAGCAACTTAGGTGCTAGGAACATCTCTCATCAAAGTTGTGCTTTCTTACATGCAGCACACAACGGGAGATGTTACAGATACATTCTCACTACTCAAGTATTCCCTTTGGGCTGGGTAATGGCACCGTGGTAGAGTGTGCCCATATTGCTCAGCTGTTTCCTTTGAATTCTCCAGCTAATGACCCACTTTTTTTTTTAAACATGTGCTCAATCAAACTACTGAACAGCTGGGAGGGTTTAAAAAAAATACTTCATGCCCTGTGTGGCTAATTGGTTATTTATTTTTCATCTGATACAAACATCATGGTGTGTTTGGCTTCATGTTCTCTATATATTAAAAAAAAATCTTCAGAAAAAAAGATTATACATTGAAATTTACTGGACTATAAAGGAGCACAAAATGTAATTATTCAAGTGCCACAACTCTGCTTAAAAGAATGTGACTAAGAAGGAAGACTACACAAGCTGTAGTGACAGCCAGACAACCGGCCAGCGTGCCAAACAAAGACAGGATCCCATGCGAGCTGCTGGCAGGGCTGCTTTATTGCATCCTCCAACCTGCTCAGGTGTGCTGCATCCTTAACTAGGCCAACTTCACCCATCGGTTACCTTGGAAAAACTCCAATCAACAACCCTGTGGCCGTCACACAAGTAAGCCTAAAAGTTAGACGCAATGGCACCATTGCCTACTTGTCGAAATCAGAGTTAGTGCATTATGAAATGGCTCATTACTAATTTAGCCTGCTTGTTGTTCAATAATTTGTGCTATTCATACATGCGCTTTCTCTATGCACTCAAATTCTTCTGAGCTGCAGACAGCCAAAGTCAAATACTTTATCCACACTGCTGCAGACAAAAGGTTACTCTGATTCTCCCTCCTCTGTCATATCTGCTCACCTCTTTTCTCTCTCACTCCATCTGTCTCCATCTCTCTTCTTCAGTCTGTCTTTTCTTTTTCTCCGGAGAGCTCATTCTTCCCGAGCTTATTTCCCACGAGCCGTCGCTGATTGTATGATTGCAATCACCCCACGCAGCTGCCATGGTGACAGGTAGAGCGTATTCTTGCTCTGAGCGCAAATTTAACACCACATTTGATGACATAAGCAGAATGAGGTGTACCAGGATGTGTCCCTGTATGTGTGGGTGCCTGCTTGTGCAAGTGAGGCTAATTTATCTAACTGACTTATACCCATCACAAAAAGCCACTGGAGTCAGAAAGTCTTGTGACAGTGTGTTGTGTATATGAGGATTATTACATCAGAAAATGAGAAATACCAGCAGATAGTGTGAAGTTATATGTCAATTTGTAAGCATCCTCTCCTAAGGGGCATGAGGTTTGTCAGTGAATTGGGGTTTTTATGAGTGTTGTCTGTCTCTACATCTTTGTAGCTTCTATGAAACCTCTCTGAGGGGTGGAGGATGCCCTTGCTTGTGTCAGAGAAATCTGTTTTGACAGGCTCGGGGAGATGTTTGATGGTAAGGTGCCTTTTCTGTTGGAAAAAAAGAAAATTGTTTGGTCTGTGTCATACATGCCTCCCTAACTGGCAGAGTCATCGTGAGCAGAAAAAAAAATGGTTTGCATTGTGTGACAGTCCTTGAGTAAATTATGGTGAATGTGGGGAGAAATAACACCTGGAAAACCCTATTTCACGGCACATAAAACTGCACATCAAGCAGCTAATTTCCATTCTGAATGTATTCTCTTGCATTTGTCGGCAGAGGCAGAGAAAGCCGGCGCAATATCACAAACGCCCTTACAAGTTTAAGGGCTGATGTCACCCAGTTATCCAGTTATGTCTGGCTTTTATATCTGCGCCGCCGCTGAATGTACAGAAAGTTCCACTATAGCTCACCAGGTTGAGTGGGTGACCCCACAGACTGAAGGGTTAGTGTAGATGCCTGTGTTGTTTCCCTCTTCTTCCCTTGTCAGAAAATTAATTAATAAAAAAATTGTTATTATTAATCTGGTTCTGCTGAAGGTTTCTTTTATTGCTGTGCCATACTGCAAATTCTGGTATTTATCTGATACCAAATAAATACAGGGCTGGTATTTCCAATGCCGATACCACTACCAAAACCTGTATTTTTAACCCATGTTAGGGGATAGCAGTGTGTCATCATTTATGACATGACTTTTCATTCATTTTCCAAATTCTGAACACATTTTAATGACCAGTAAATCACTGTTTGTTTACTTTCCACAATAGTCAGGTAACACAGTAAAACACACCTTTCTGCTTTTCATGTATTTTTAAACTGCATTTTTTTGAGGTCACTGAGGCAGTTAAACAACTCCTTGGTGTCAAGGTTCTTGGGGTGGATGAGGTCCGCCCTAAGTTCCTAAAAGCTCTGGATGTTGTAGGGCTGTCTTGGTTGGCACGCCTCTGCAATTTTGCATGGAGATCAGGGGCGTTACCTCTGGATTGGCAGACCAGGGTGGTGGTTACCATCTTTAAGAAGGGGGACTGGAGGGTGTGTTCCAACTGTAGGGGGATCACACTCCTCATCCTCCCTGGAAAAGTCTACATCAGGGTGCTGGAAAGGAGAGTCCGTTAGTCAAACCTCGGATACAGGAAGAACAATGCAGTTTTCGTCCTGGTCATAGAACACTGGACCAGCTCTTTATCCTCTCAATTTACTGGTCGATCTACGTCCCTACCTTTACCTATGGTGGGTAGTGACTGAAAGAACGAGATCGTGGATACAAGCGGCGAAAATGAGATCCGAGGAGTTCGGCTATCAGGGAGGGGCTCACAGTAGAGCCGCTGCACCTCCACATCGAAAGGAGCCAGTTGAGGTGGTTCAGGCATATGACAGGATGCCACCTGGGTGCTTCCTGAGTGAGGTGTTCCAGACATGTCCCATTGTGAGGAGGCCCCATGGCATGACAGTGTGTCCAGGACACGCTGGAGAGGTGATATTTCTTGGCTGGCTTGGAAACACCTTGGTGTTACCCCTGACAAGCTGGAGGAGGTGGCCGGGGAGAAGGAGGTCTGGGCTTCTCTGCTTAGGCTGCTGCCCCCACGACCCGGCCCCAGATAAGATGAAGAAGAAGGATGGATGGATTTTTTTGCAGACCTGGAATGTAAACATGTCTGTCTCTAAAACATTTTTGGGCAATTTCGGTTGTTTAAATGTGATATAGGCTATAAAAAATAAATGTGACAGTCAACAGATTCAGACATTTTTCATACTACAGATTTTAAAAAAATACTGACATTGGTATCAGTACTATCGATATCAGTCTGCCCACCTCTAGTTTCTTCCTGTTAAAGGGCAGTTTTTCCTTACCACTGTAAATCTTAGATATCAGCTTAAATCACTTATTAAGTCATTAATTAGCAACAGGATACCATCTTTTCAATCCCCATCCCATCTTCCCTTTTGGCTTTTCTTACATATACTCCTGATTTTTTTCTAACCTGCAGCTCTCGATCCTTTTCTCTTTTACATTCACACATCATCTCTCCTCTTACTTTGACTTTACTCTGTTCATTTCCTTCTTCCACCTTCATCTTACTCCCCTTTTCCCCCTGCCTGATGATGCTTTCACTCCTCAGGTTCATACTTCATCTCCTCCTTTCTTTCACTCTACCCTGCAATTTGATTTAATTTCCTTCTCTTTCACTTTAGTCCCCCCCCCCCTAGTTTTTAATACCAATCTGGATATAGAAAGGACACCACGGAGCATAGCTTCAGCCAGGCTGAAGGAGATGTGCAAATGTGTTTTATTATGAGTAATTTAGTAAATCTATTTGGACACAAATAACAGATAACAGTTATACAGGAAATACAATTAAGAACTTAACTTGACTATTTTAATGTTAATAATTCAAGCTTCCTTTGAATTACTGTTAGGGAAAAAATACACTTAATGGCCACTTTATTAGGTATACCTTTTTAGGTAAACCAGGTTGAGCCCACTTTTGGAGGCCGTTTGAGTGCCGTGAAGAATGAGTTCACTTTTCTGTCATGTTCAAGGAACCAGTTTGAGCTGATATGTTATCTGATAACACATTTGTGATGTGTTATCAGAGGATGGGTTATCCTGTAGTTATAAAGGGATGGGCATTGTCAGCCACAATACTCAGGTAGGCTGTTTTGTTTAAAAATGTGGTATTAATAGCCAAGAATATATCTCCCACACTCTTATACCACCAGCAGCAGCCCGATGCAAAGATTGAGTCATACCGTCATGTTGTTTATGTTGTTTATGTTGTTTATGTTGTTTATGCCAGATTCTGACCCTAAATCCAAATGTTGTAGCAGAAACCAAGACTCATCATACCAGGCAATGTTTTTCTTTTATCATCCATTATATATATTTTTTAACTTTATTATTACTTTTGTGAACTTGAGCAAACTGTTTCCTCAGTTTCCTGTTTATAACTGACAGGAGTTTCTCATTCTTGAGTGGAAGTGGCAGTTTCTGGAATCCATCCTTAATGTTCAAGCCAGACTATAAGAGAGGGCAGCATCAACGCTAACAGCAGGATGTCTCTGTTTGGCAAAAACTATCCAAACTATTTGCTTAGGGTAGCACATCGTGGTGGATTTAGCGTTCCGGTCGCAGGTTGTTGCGGTCGCAAGTGACTCAATTCAGTTATCAGTACAAACATTTCAGTTGTACAATGTTTCTAATAGCTTATGGTTCTGCCTCCTTGACACTGGCCTTGTAACGTGTAGCAGCCTGTCTTTTAGCTTGGCTGTATAAAATTCAGTTTCATACTGAGCTTTGTTGATAAGAGTCCTCTGTGAAATGGATTGAATGAACAGACATGTTTGCTGTTGGCTGTTGTTGAGCTGAAAAAAGACACCATATCCACTGTTGCTCTGTGCTTTTCTTCTGTACAGAACCCAAATGAATTTTACTTTTCTTCACAACAAGAAATGTTTTCTGAGCCAATAGTGAAATAACAATTCTGAGAGTGAGCAGGTGGATGGCGCTGCCGATGTAGGAAGAGGATGCGGTAGAAGACCAGTTCAGATATAGGCGACCCTGCTATAGGGGGCAAATGGTAACAGCTTTAGTGGTATTTTAACTAAATAGTTTTATTGATTCTGAATTTATGTATAAAATAAAATCCCCAGCTGCTGCTGTTAAACTTCAAATGGCATTTCTAATTATATGTGGGAATGAATCCAATCTCAAAATGTCAAATGTTAAGTGTTGAGAAAACAGAAATGTCCAAGGTTTTGTAACACCTCAAATAAGATGAGGTCTGAGTGACTGATACTGTTGTAATCTGCTCATATTTTATGGAAGTTGTCTTTTTAAGTAGAGAGCCACTGGATTAATGAAATACACACACTTATAAGTCCACTGTTTAAAGAAAATCACTCAAACACCTTGCTCTCTATCGGTTACAGATTGTTTTTGCACACATAACTGCTGTTAAAATAATGAAAAGAGTCAGTTTTATAACTTCTAGTTCATGGCACTCCCTGCAATGTCAGAATCCTGCTGCATAAATGTTTTGGAGGTGAGAATATTTCAACTGAAAGGTAAATTAATCAGAGTAGAGCACATGCAGCCACACTCTCATTATTGTAGAGCATTCATGGTGTCCACAAAGCGATGCACTACCCTTGCTTTATAGACTTTGATGTGTTGCACAGATCGGGGAGTTGGCCTAAACCCAAAGGCTCGTTCTCCTGGTATAGCAGTATCATGAGAAAGCCTTTAAATTTAAACAGTCACTGTATCCAGACCTGATACACTGGGAGTGGACAACAAACAGATTTTGCTATTAATAACTTTTCAGCTTTAGTTTTGGCAACAAACAACAGTCACATCGCCTCGGTTATTTTCTCCAGAAGATACAGAAGTCATCAAAGAATGTCTTCATTGACTCTTCGCTAAAATTGTCCCAGTTTGTGCTTTTCCCCTAGCATAATCTCCATCTATTCTGAATTTGGCTACTCAAAGGAAATTTGATGATCGCTCTGGCAGCTGTGAATGAATTTTGCTCCAAATTACATAACTTTCAGCCAGATGTATTATGCTATAGTGCTCTAGTGTGTTTGTCACATCATGCTTGTGAATTAAAAGCTGATTCTCTCCTTGACTGCCACTAAGAGCCACGTTGTAAGCGCCCGACTGCACGTGCACACCTACGCTGAATGAATGAATGAATGAATGAATGAATGAATGAATGAGAGATTTAAAATCTCTCATTCATTCACTATGACTTGGTTGTAACTGCCGAGCCAGGAGCACGACGGGCATCAGAGGCAAGGAGTGACTGAGCTGGTGAGTGAGGTTGTGGTTCACACAGGTCAAGTCTCCATCTTGCTAAATGAAAGAAGCATATGCATAGAGAGGGTGTGATTTACTGGTGTTAATATTTAAAATATTTATTATTATGTGTTTAGAATATAAATACTATCTGATAATATTAGCATAAATTGTCTGTTTCTGGTCTCTTTCTCTAACCCGTATACTCATTAAAAAGAGACCAAAATAAATATACAAAGCTAAAGATTAATTTATGTGATGACATAAATTATTTATTATTTTAGTCACTTTAGTTTTTTATCACTTTAGTTTTGGATTAACAAGAGTTCAAAGAAAACACAAAGTGCTGCTTGGCACAGCATTGCATGCATGCAGAAAGATGCTTGAAAATTAAATGTTTGCTAGCTGGTAAGCTTCTTGCAAGCTGTGGGCACTGGCACACACACAGCAACAAGCAAGGAACGGCACAAGCTGTGTCATGTGATTTGATTCTGAGCGAGGGATCCTCACAATAAAAACTTTTCACACAGCCTTGCAATACTGAAAGATATTGGCGGTTACCTTACCTGCCCCTAGAGTGAGACGACTACACAGGTGTAGTGAGTTGAAGAAGTTTTGTTTCTCCTTTTTCACAGAACACAATATATCTAAAGCTGGGAGGAAGTCTCAGCATGACCTCTGTGTCATGTCAGTCATTGCTAACACTGGCAGCTAGGACTGTGATATTAAGTGACAGAGACAACCTGCAGTCTCCAAAGGAGTGATCTGCTATATGAAGTTTCTTCTCTCGAGTTTGCCAGCTCCACAAAAGACGGGAGGAGTGAAGGCTGGCGTCGCCCCTGATGATTCTGAAACACGAGCACTCCTGCACCGCTGTGCACTTTGCAAGGCTGTTGCTTTTGTTAAATCGATTTTATTTATTTTTATTATACGTGTGTGTTTAACACCACATGAAAGGCCGAACAAGGAGGGGTCTTTAGTGACCTTTTTGACTTTTTTATTAAAAGATGCAGCGAGACTGTGTTTGCGGTTCTATGAAGCATAATTTTTGATAGAGATGTTCTGCTGTGCCACATGAACTTTAAATGGCTCAATAACGACCTTGTAAATGTCAAACGTCTTACTCCCACTCTTGCTGTTTACCCCCCCCCTCCTTTTTTTTACACCCTTTCTTCTTCATCCTTCGCTCATGTGTGTGTCTCGCCCATCCTATCCTGTCTTCCTCTCTCTTCTCTAATTGTCCCCTATAGCCGAGGGGACGGAGCCAGACAGGGAGACAATTATACAGAAGTTGCTGTTATGTAATTCATTATTCTGCTCCGTCTTGATTGGCTCACTTGGGTGAAGTAAGGGTAGGAGGGAGGGAAATAAGGCAGTTCATGCATGGCGCACAGAGTAAAAGGACGGCCGGGTAGTGATGTGGCTGGCACAGCATTCTTACATGCCTCACCGCTTTCCATATATACACATATATAAAGAGAGATAGAGATTGGTGGAGTTTGGCTTTATCAGGCTGCACTCAGGCCAACTGCTCCTCCTCCTCTTTCCTCTTATCACCACGCCGCTCTGAAGGTCAAATATTACTCCGATGTTTGCTCAAAATGCTCGAATGAACACGCAGGCACAAGTACAAATCTGTCCAATTTATTACAAACCAGAAACACACTTGTTCATTATCTGTATGTCAGAAGTTGTAGATATGCAGAGTCCAGAAGAGCACTGAAGGCAGCTTTTTGGGGTTTACATGTAAATTAAATAACCGTTTCTTCACTCCAACATCATAATGCACGACTTCACAGAGCCTCTATCGCTATCCGGTGACACATTGCTCAATGAAGCTGTTCATTGTGCTTGCAGCAAACATAAAGTTAATCAAATTACGGGTGTTCTTCATTTTTCTAGGACACTTCAAAAGCACCCGTGGTGCCACTTTGGCCATTTCCTTCATACAGAAGACAACAGATGGGACAAAGGAGTCGTTTCATTTCAAGGCCGAGAACATTTTTAGGCTTTTTTGTAATAAAAAAAAAAAGAGAGAGAAAGTGAGAATGACTTTCAAATGCAGCTCTGTATTGTTAGGAAAAAAGCAGTCCAGTTTCCTCTGTGCTGCTGACTGGATGCCTAACATAATGGAAGGACACCTGTTTGAATTAACCAAAACGTTGCAAGGTTGCTCTGACACTATAGACATTGCATGGTGCATTTAAACAAAGGCTGTCTAAAAGAAGTGATGCAGTGATTGAGGAGTGAGAGAAGAAGGGATAAAAGGATCCGAACAGGAGAAAAAGATGGAGGAGGGAGAAACAGAACAAGGAAGAGTCACACTGACGGGCATCTTATAGCAGGGCCGATGTCCTCAACATTGTGCGTCTGTCATAATCTCCCTAATTCACCACTGTATTACATAATGCCAGGCAGAAGGCCTTGTTTTTATATAATAACCGTTTACTACAGGAAATGCCCGAGTCAGTGTGTACTATTTAGTTTTGTATTCGGACTCGAGGAGCAGAGAACGGAACTTGGAACGTATTAAATGACCGTTCCACAGGCAGCACCTACGCAGAGACACTCAGCCTTGATCTCTCACTTCAGGAAATAATCGCTGTGTTTTGTTGTACTAACATATTTACTTGAGCATTCCTGTGCACGGGCAACTTGACACACAGTGCCGGTGTCTTCAGATTTCCATTATTTTTGTTTCTCCTATGTAATCTGAAACAGATTTATCCGTGATGCAAGGAGTCATCCCGGCAGCGTAGCTACAGAGATTGGTGCAGACTCAGTAAGTTGTCAGAATTGCTATGACACTTTATACTGACATTCATTGTCCCGACATCATCTTAAAAGCTTTGATAGTACCAGGATCTTTCCCCCTCCTCCATCAGGAGCTTGACATATGCAGTTTTGAGTAAAATATGTTGACATGTATTGGATGGACTGTCTTGAAATTTTTCCAGAGACATTCATGATCCCTTTGGATGAATATATCAGCTTTGGAGATCTCAAGGCTTTGACTTTAGACACGTCTGGCATCAGGCAGTGTGAGGGGACTCTGTGCTTTGGGAGAACATGCACATGCGTATCATCAACAGTGACAAGCAAATTCTTCCCTCATATAAAGGCCTGCATTTCAATCCAAAACCTTTTAAAGATGTTGAAGAGCTGGCCTCTGTTACATACCATTTGGCAGACTGTATAAACTGTAACAAGATCTGATGTGCGCTGACAACCCTCTGCTGTGGATGTGCGCTTTGTGCAAAACTACCAGCTGTAAAATCGTTCTGCAAAAAGACGTACCAGGCTACCTTGAAAGAGTACATTAATTTGACTAGTAAGATGCAACTTATGCAGTCCTGCTGCATCCTCTTTTCCGTAAGCCTTATTTACTGAAAACAATTTATATGAGCGTCTCAATTGCTAATGTATTTTTAAAGGTAAAACAGGTCTCTGGTGTTTTATCTCCAAGTTCCCTGCTAAATCTACAGGCCTGGCTTACATTTTAACACCTAGTGATTATAGCCAAGATGAGATGGCAACTTTTTTTCCTGTCTGGAGCATAGATTGCACATGAAATATGGACGTATAGATGCCTCTGGATCTTAAAAGTGTAGCCAGTGCTGTGTCTTAAAACTCTTTCCAGTGGTTGTTGGGAGAGGTTTATTTTAATTTTATTTTGTTTTACAAAGCAAAATATGTGTATGTTGTGTATGTATTCAAATTGTTATGTATTTATACAGTTATAACCTGTTACTCTAATGTGCGTGACACAGTCATTATAAATAACACGACATGCAGAATCCCCATATATCATTCACGATATGCCTGTATGTTGTCAAACAATGGCAAAAAGAAACATAGTTTTAATAGCACTGAATAGCATTATTATCACCTTGACACTCAGATTCATCTGTTGACGATGAAGGAGAGGTCAAAGGTCAAATGCAACATGCTATTTTAAATCTTTATACAGTACTTTCTACATATTGACAACACACGCCACACTTGTAGCAATCATGGCGTCTAAGTTATACGGCTTTCTGACCATTTTTGACTAATAAATGATTAAACTGACTTTGAAGAGCTTGGTGGAAATAAGAAAAGGTGTAATGGATGGTTACCATGACCCCACACTACAGCCGTACATGCAAAACTTTACAAATTATTGTGTTCACAGAAGAAATGATGGCAAGCAATCAAAAATATAAGCTCCTTGGCAGCTGTAATTATCTATGGAGAAGTGACCTTTCTTCTCAATTTATGATCACAGAAGATACTTTTCTAATAAGTTTAAGGTCTTAATCGCTAGTTTTAAATCCTCAACAAAGACCACTTTCCTTTTTATAAATCATGATCACATCCAGACACAAAAACTGACAAAAGACAAGAAGACAAGAAGCCAATCCTGCATGAGTGTGCAGTGCTCTCGATACCTCAGTCAGATCCACCCCTTGCTTGCATAGTCTTGTTTGAAAAATTAAGATACCGATGGACAAACTGATAAACTCATGCCTTCAATATGGGGTCTGCCACACACGAGGTGATGCCATCTTGCTCACGTCAACTTTTAACATACAGCCTATGATCAGGAGCTTGTCAACATCAAACAAAGTGCCCAGAGCTGATCTGTTTGTGCAGTCGACTACAGCAGCTTCACTGTGTACTGTGGGTAGGGGAAATGAATATGTACAAACCATCAGTGGGCTTTGCCAGAATTTGTCTCCTGACACCTTGTGTTTATCTCTTTGAATGCATTACATCTTGTTACTTCAGATAATCAAATTTGAATGTGAGGCGCTGATTAAGCAAAGCTCACACAAATATACACATTGCACTCAAATATTCATGCACACACACACACACACACACACACACACACACACACACACACACACACACACACACACACACACACACGTGCATTTATTCTTGACCGTTTGAATTGCACCATTATGGTGATTGCAGTTTACATCCATCTTCTCTTTCTCTAGACAGCCACAGTCAAACCTAATGAGCTTTGCTCAGACGGAGCTCGTGGCTCTATTCAGGTTGTGCAAAATGTGTGGAACCTAATCCTTTCTCACGCAGATCGCTAACTTACACTGATCAGCTAATAACTCTGCCAACTCTCTCATTAACCACTCTCAGTGACTCTGGTCCGGCGCCCATGAATTCACAGACCTGGCACACACACTTTTTTCCTCTCTCTTCCATACATGTAACAGTGCTGGGTGATAGCAAGCAGAGAGCTATATTTTAGGGTGCAGTTAATCCTTTACATACATAATGCAAACCAAAGACATTTTTATCACTACACCTGTAAGGCCTGGAAGCCTTCTCAATTTTAAGCCACTTCGATTTGGTCAGAAATGATCCAAATGTAAATCTGAGTGAGAGCTAACTGCAGTATCAATGTATCTTTAAACATTTTCAAATGTTGAACAAAGCTTTAGGCACAATGGTCACTGTTCATAATGTATTTATGGTACTAAGTATGCAAAATGGATAACTGGATAAATATATACATGTATATACCTAATGTTATTGATTTACCACAGTGTGTATGTGTGTAAACTTGAACAGAATAGCAATGACTGCTGAGATGTCAGTAGTTTTCCCTCACAGTGACACCTGGAACTGAAATGACAGTGAGGTTGGGGAGCTGTTTACTACTCACATCAAGACAAATGCAGTTCTTCACTTTAAGACTGTGGCCGTTTCCTTGTCATTCACCACAGTGGGTGTGACTTCAGAGAATAGAAATATGTTAATTTTCTAATGATATCATATATGACTGTAATGAACTAATCTGTCAAACGTGTGTTGCTCCTATCTGCCAATCGTCTTTCATCAAATGAAGTGTTTGGTAGGTGGTTATGTTGGTAATCTTTATAGCTATTTTAATAGCTCCCATTATTCCCCCGTTCCACTGCTTTCACAGTGATTCAAAACCTGCTGACAGCAGCAGCTGCCTGGGAAGCAGCAACTGGCGTACTCATTATTTCACAATCAGGAGTCTTTTATTTACCTCCATTCCCTCTCATGGTCTCTATGGGAGCTAATGGAAATGTTTTTCTTATTAAAATGAGACCAAGATGGGATGAACTGACTGGCAGTGAAGTACTTGAGGTGTGGCTTCCGAGAGAAATCCAAAACTGGTCGTTTTGTAAATAATAGCAAATGTTTTTTGAGGTATAGTAGAAATTGTTTAAGTTGTTGCAAATTCAGACTGTTATCTTAAGCTTTTACATACTGAAAAGTTGGAATAAAGTAATGAACCTGACTATGAAGCTGGAGAAGTTAGGGGTTTAAATTCCACCTTCAGAACAATTAAAGTCATCTGTCAAGAAGTCTAAGGAGCTTAAAAAGAAAAGCGTCTGGACTTCTTTAAGTTGCTTGAAGATGTTTCACCTCTCATCTGAGAAGCTTCTTCAGTTCTAGGGTCAAATGTTGGGACTCCCCACCATAGCTTCTCAGATGAGAGGTGAAACGTCTTCATGAAACTTAAAGAAGTCCGGACGCTTTTCTTTCCGAGCTCCTTAGACTACGATGACCTGGATGACTGAGAACCTTCACAGACATCTGTCAAGAAGCCAATCTTAAGGAGAGGGAACGGGGAGAAAAAGCTGAAGTATGCCAACTTAAACAAGAACTGGACTTAAAATCAGTGGCAACTGATCTTATGGAGTAATGAATGTAAGTTTGAAATTTCTGGTTTAAGGTAGTGTCAATATCTATGGAGGGGGTCAAGAGAGAAGTGCAACGGTAAGTGTCTACAGCCTCTAAAGCACGGTGGAGGCTCAGTCATGATTTGGGGCAACATCTCAGCCAGTGGAACTGTGAACACATAATTACACTCAGATCACCATCTGACATCTTAATTTTTCAACATGACATTGCTGTAGTTCCATTTATTTTTGCACACGTTTCAATAAATCACTGCTTGTATTTTCCAGACTTTGCAAACTGTTGTATAACTCATGTTTCAGCTATACAAACAAGGAAAAAATAAAAATGAAAGAAAATGTTGCAGAAAGCATGAATGGCTCTATCTACCTGTGAACTCAGAAAGTACCCCTACATCCTACTACTTTACTTACAAACTTTCTATTTGCATGTGTTTTAAGGTAGGTGAATAAGCTTTAATTTTATGGGGTGTGCATGCTACACTAACCAGAAAGAACCGGTAAACTGTCATTATGGATCTGAACGTCTTATTTCCTAAATCTATCTTTTAATCTACTCCATGTAGAGATAGATGACTGCATCACTTTAGAAACAGAACCTGTTGCATACTACTGTCTTTTGTTATCTGTGGTGCATGTCAGACTAATTATGAGAATAAATTGTGCAGCCTGGTTTATTTTTAAAAAACTGGCCTGCAAGAAGAAAACGTGTCTTCCTAGCTGAATAATGCACAGCCTTAAAAAAAGAAATCCATATGATCCTTGTAGGAAAAATGGGTCCTTGTAACATTTAATTATTAGAAATTGCTGAGTAGAAAAGTTTTGTAATAATAGCCCTTCAGAGAAATACATAAGCATTTATCCTGTAAGGGAGAAGGCCTTTGGTTGTTTGGTTTGTAATTAAGGACGGTACAGCTCCTGCAGCTAAACAGCTCTCTCCTCCTCTTCCTCCTCCTCCTCTCTTCCTCCCCTCTTGTCGGCAGCAGTGTTCAGTGTAATCTCTGGCCTTAATAAACACATGAAGATACATGTGTGTGCACACACCAACACACACTGACACACACATATTCTCTATGAAATCCCTTTAGCTGGAAGAGCACGCTGTCTTAACAGTGGAGGCCTTCACCACGCGCTGCAGTGGCTATATATAGAAGTCATCATAGTCGGCTTTCAGGCCCCCTCATCTATTTCCCCTCTTCTTCTTTTCTGTATTAACCGCACCACTGGTTTTCTTTTCCTAAAGTGCTTTCTAGCCGGACAGCCCATCCTCACTGCTGTCCTTGAAAAGGTTGCGCACATGTTTCATTCTTCTCCATTTTGACTGTCTCCTGCAGAGAAACCGGCGAAGAGCGACGGCAGAAGAGACCGAGAGCGGGAGACAGTCCCTTCTGATTGAGAATGATTAAAAGCAGCGGGATGTCACACCCTGCTGGTGCTGATGACACGACAAAATTACAGTGTGTTAAAGACAGTAAGCTGAGGAGGACGCCCGGAGCAGGAGGGAGAAAACGCTGGGAACGAAATTGCGATCCAAAATCTGTTTTGACAAATTGATGTTGAGGTGAGCCTGAAATCCCACACGTCTTGCCGTCTCAAACCCAGCCACCCCCCCCCCAGTTCAGTTGCCTCATTATACAGAGAATGACCTCATTATTTCCTACAGAAACAAGCATTCCCCTTCACGACCCTCAGCCTTCATATGAGGTGCCCCCAGGATCCCATTAAAGCGACGCTCTGTTTGAAGACCATTTGGAGACCGACACTGCTCCACTTGAATTGTTAATGTACCAACTGGTGGAGTGCAATGGCTCTGAGCTGCTTGTGGTGGTGTTGTTAAAGTTAATGTTTGATTATGGGGTCTCTGATTTGCCATCTGGACTGCATGGGAGGAGAAATTAGCACCGTTACAGAACTGTCACTTCCTATGCTCATCAACAGCTCTGGCTTTAAAAGATATTTGAGGGTTTTTTTAATAAGGTGCAAAGCAAAAAGTGGATTATCACTTCATTACAAATGTAGAGATCTGGTATTTCAGTGGAGACTGCAAAGTTTACGGTCTTTAATACCATGTAAAAAATTTTATCAGACCAGCAACAGCCCTTTTTTATTAAAGAAAAGATACTAAATAAATAATAAAATAATAAAAAAGAGCTCTCACATTATTAACAGTCTGAGACTGAATGCTTCCAGCGAGGATGGAGGTTCCCTTCCACACCATACAGGAACTGAGTCTGTCTTTCCAGAAAATTACCTAGATTTGGATTAATTTGTGATATTTTCTTGAAAATGTGAAAATGAAGTATTTAGGGCTGTCAACGTTAACGCGGTGCCGCGGAATGATCCATCATCAAGATTAACACAATTAACCCATCTGGAGTGCAGAATGACTCAAAATCTCTGAAATGTCTCTGTCAACACATTTTGGGCAGTTTGTCCATTCTGTGCTCCAGATGGGTTAAAATTGTTAAAAACTTTAATTACGTTAATCGTGATGACGTGTAAACGTTGACAGCACTAGAAGTATTGATTACAGAAAAATTACAGAAAGAATAATTTTAAAAATTCCTGGATCTGGACCAACCGCCTAAGTTAAGCTGGGCCAAGCCTTATACATTAACTCATGCAAATTCGTCCTTAGGATAAACTGAAAAATCACATTTTCGTGGATTTTTGTTGGTATGAGTCTTTTTTTTCTTCTTTTTCTAAGTTCTGCATCCTTGTAGAATGCAGAGGTTTCCACCTCTGTTGTGCATGCCTGTGAGGTAGCATAACATAAACAGCAAGGAAGGTGATAAGTAGACAGCATCAGCAAACTAGTCAAGTTTCTTTTAAGTATTCTTTATTTCTGGTATCTGCATTCTGCCATAAAACAACCAACCAGGTAGGCAATACACACACCTGAACCTCATTAGTCTCTACCATTGAAAAAATAGGTCAGACCAAACAATGCGATTCTAAACAAAGAACAGGAATACAATTATGCATCAAATTGACAAACTCATTTACTCAGCTAAATGGTCTGAAAAGTAAAACACTGCATACAATACAACTCAAAAGGCTACATTAAAGAAAATAAACAATACTATACAAAATGAAAAACCCTTCATTTGTTTGCACCCAGTGATGCGATCAATGACCTCACGACCCTATATAAACAGGAAGTACTGGAGCGGCCCCTCCCACACACCTGTTTTAGCTATAGGACCTGAATAAATGGACAAGCATGGTAAGTATAACCAAAGCAGCATAAAGAAACATAATTTTCTAGACATTTGCCTGTGAACAGAAGAAAATTGAAGTGACCTGATGGTTGGTAGTAATTGCTTTAAAAACATGTGCATGGATGTAATGGATGTAACTACTGCTACCACAAACAAACCTGGGATAGTATGTTACGTAAAGTTACACCAGCAATGTCTAAATTAAAGCATTATGGTCAACTGTAAAATAACAAGGAATAAATTATCAATATGGTTAATATGGTTTTGGCAAAGGTTTGGTGTTCATGTTTTTAGCATGATTTGTGCTATTTCAATGAAATCTGTCTCTTTCTCTCTCTGACCTTATTAAGCACTACCTCACCTATCTGAGGTCAAAGTGCCAAAGCTACAGTTTGCCAAATAACATGTGTGAAGATGCGTAATGGTTCCAAAAACACAATCGCTGCTGACACACAATCTGCTAAATAGACCTCTTGATCATGTTTGTGGTGCTTTTGGAGCAGTGTTGCTTTAATTATCTGATTTTTTTTTTTTTGTGTGTGTGTGTGGGTGGGGGGTGGGTGGGGGGGGGGGGGTACAGAAATCCCAAGAAATAATTTTTCTAGTTTTGGTGACTAAACTATAATGTAACAAATACATTACATGGTACTGATTGGAGGTCAGTTAAATCCTGAGTTTCAGCCGTCTGACTGGGAACTTTCCGTGTGGCGTTTATGTTCTCCCTGTGCTTCTGTAGGTCCTCTTCAGGTAGTCATCCTTCCACATACATGCATGTTAAATAAACTGGTGGTTTCTAATTGGTGATAGGTGTGAATGCTTGTCCATCTCCTTGTGGTACTCTACAAAAGACTGGTGAGCTGTAAAGGGTGTACCCTACCTCTCAAGCAATGACAGCAGGGTCAAAGCTCATCCCATCTTGGCTGACATGGCGAATATTAATGCAGTGATATTCCTTTGGTAAACATCTTGTGGAAGCCTTAGATTTAGCACCGTCATTCTTTCCTATCCATTTCTTTGCCATAACATGAAAGTTAACTTTAGATTAACATTAGCTGTGTTACATTGGCAGTGATCAATTACCATCAAGTTACAGATTTCAGAAATCCTATGTGCACGCTGCAGGCTCGTGGTTTGTTTTTCCTGTTTTGTTGCTGCTTTTTGCCAGATTGTAATTATAATTTGTATAACTAAAGTTGACTTCAGTTTCTTGTGGTAACATAAAACAGCATTACTGACATCTACATAAAGATACTGAATACAAAATACCTCTAATTAACAGTAGTACAACAGCAGACATGCGGCTAAATATACTTTGGGGAAGCTGAGGAAACTTGTACTAATTAGGAGCTGGAGTGTGGGACTCCTGCAAACAGTGATTTGTGATTTGTCCATTCGTCCAAACATTATCATTTAGTTTTTACTCACTGATGAACAAAATGTAAATATTTCATTATAGTTCTTTTCTTGAAATCCTCCCTTCCCCCCCTTGTTTTAGGTAAATAAACAACAAGTACTTTTCATGAGTTTTTATAATCAGATATTAGGTAACGTTGCACAATGTGCAAATCACTTCTACATGTTTCAGGATGGTGGCTGATGTCGCACTTTTTGTGGAGAAGACAAATTTGGTTTTAGTTTTTAATGGTTTATCAGACGACAAAAAGGTTAAATTTAGAAAAGAAATTACTGAAAAATAAGTACAGAACTCCCGGCACTTTCAGTCGGTTCTTAAAAACAGAATGAATGCTTCTGGCATAACTGCACTTAATTCCATGGTTGGTGTGAACGGCTGCATTAGGAATAAGTGAGTCAGAAAATTAATTTTTAATGCACAAAATATGTGGATTTTACAATGTGCATGGAGAAGAACAAGGGTCTGAAGAGGTGAAAATTTCCAGCAAAACTTGTAGTATAAGGAGCAGGTTTATTACTTCACCAACACATTTTGGCCCGTGGCCTTCATGACCCTGCTAAGGCCTCACAAACTTTTTCTTGCAGCCACCTCAATTTAAAATGTATAAAACCAAAAAGTTCCCTTACAATGGCGAGTTCTTAAAAATGCAAAGTTTATAAACATTACAAATGTAGGATATCGGTGAAGTCCTTTACACACTTTGCAAACTTAATCTATTTGTTAGATTCCTGAGTTGTGATGTAACAACATGACAACTGGGAGTTCAGGTGTGCACACAGGGAGGGACTCGCTTATCATTCATGTCTTTGAAGCTGACAGCTGATCACTTACAGACTAGGCTCCTGTTGCCTTTATAACCCTCTGCAATATTTACTACCCTGTCATATTCAAACAATAGTATCCTGTAGTATCTTAAGACCTTTACACATAGGAAGGGTAAAATCCGTGTAAATATTTTGTGCATTAAAAATATTTTTGAGACTCACCTACACAGCAAATTCAAAAGTGTTAAATATATTGGTGTTAGTAGACTTTGTGCAAAAGCAGAGTTAATTTTACTCTAAGTAGAGTCACTTTCTTTTAATGTAACTCTGAGGTGTAAAACATTAGTAGTTAAAATCGAGTGTTGAAAATGAGTGTTTCTATATTAAATCTGGAGGTGTCAAAATGGAAACATTAACTCTTGACCTCTTAACTCTGAACTCCTATGACACTAATAGAGTAAATTCACAGACTCCGCCCCAGCATCACAGGTTCCGAATGAAGCTGAAGGGAAGCAATTTCAGAACATTTAGCTCTCCATTTTTCCGAGTTGTTTGCCACCCCTGGTAAGTCATTTTTTCTGAGATTCTTGTAATTATTATTACTAGCTTTTACTTCTGTGGCTTTTTTGAGTCGAGACAAAGCTGTGTGAAAAGCATTAGCACGTTGCTCGGTGATAGCATAAAAATCTGTTTTAGCTAGCTGAAATGTTTTGTTGGCGGGCAAAAGACTTGCATATGAGTGTTCGGTCATTTTTTTGCTAACTCAAATACACTTAAAACAATGTTTAGGTTGGCATAAAATTATGGTGGCACTTAAAGCCTGAAAACTATCTCCCACATAAACCGATATAGTAAACGGCAGTAGCAGATGTGCTGACTGGGTTCTATGTTAACATTTAGATCTTTTCAGAGTTTTGTGCACTCATTTTAGGTAAAAATTAAAAAGATCAAGGCTTTGAATTTATTACGGAATTAACTATTGTCTGTGTTCTTCAGTTGTTATAGAGAGCATCATTTTAACAAATGTGTTGTGGGTAGGGCTGCCACAAACGATTATTTTGATAGTCGACTAGTCACCGATTATTTTTGCGATTAGTCCACTAATCAGATCATGCATCCATTGGACGTATAACGTACAGCTTATTGCACCAGCAGCATCTGCTCTTATATAACTATCATTAGATTACAGCTTTAAGTGTTTAAGATATGTGCTAACTAAAAATAAAGACAAGATGGTAGTTTATTAAATTTTAATTAAATGTGCAGATTGTTTCGTGGAGTTTAATAAAGTCAGCCGATTTACTCAGGAACAAATAAAATACTGAAAAAAGCCAAACAATAACATTTTTAAGTTATCTAAGTGACTTATGTATGTTTAACCTGAGTAGCGAAAGATGGCGGTGGGTTTGAAAACGATTTGCCGGGAGTCCGGTGTTCTCACGGGCTCTAGAGAGACTTGCCCCCGGCTAGCTATCGAGCTAGTGGTTAACAGACGTCTCCGAAAACGTCGGAGCGATTTTGAAAATATGTGGTGTCTTTATAAACTGAGCAGATATTTGAGGTTTACACAGCTACATTCTCGCCTGAAAATATGTTAAACGTTTATTTTGTGACCCAGAAAGAATAATAACAGTAATATTAAAACTAACTAGCTGCCGCCATTGTTGGAAACTGAGCTGGGCCGCGCTATGAATTCTGGGACACAGCTTCTTCTTCTTCGGGGTTTAACGGCAGCTGGCATCCTTGTACATGCAGTGCTGACATCTTCTGTTTCAGTGCGTTATTACACTCTTAAATCCTACTACTTATTCCTGCGTCTTTTGTGATCTTACAAAGCTTCGAACGGCGCGTCGACTATTAAATTTTGACTTGAAAGATGGACAAATTGTTTAGTATCTAGAATTGTCTTTTGGGAAAATGCTTAACACAAGTTATGGATCATGATTCTTTTTTTTTTTTTTCAATTGATTACCAGGTTATTTGTCCAATTAATTACTGTACAACTAAATTTTATATTGAATCTCCACACAGGATATGCTTGCAAAGGTGGAATATGGGGGAGTGCAGAAGTATGTCAAAGTTCCAGAAAGTGATGAATGCTTTCATTTCCAGCAGTTTCTTAAGGATGGTTTGTACTCATGTGCAATTTAAATGAGTATAAAATTATCACCTATAAGTGATCAACAGTAAGACTTGGTGGTTTTAATAGTATAGTGACATTTCGGATTTCTTTGTTTTAGTTATGGACAAGTTCAGCTTGCAGCCTCAATTCTTCACCGAAGGTGTACTCATCCTCACTGATACCTCTGACACTGAAGTTGACGCAGACATTTTTGATGAGCTGGTAAAGTCTGGAGTTCGAGCTTTCAAAGTTGGATATAGAATGCAGACAGAAACAGGTACAGTAGATCCATAATAATTTAGAGGAGTACATTTCTTCATGATCTTCAAAGTTTACATGAATATTAGCCAGATTTAACAACCTTTCAAATTCCAATTTTCTTCTTTGAAAAACTTTAAATTGTTTTTACATGTTGAGTGCATATTACATGCTGTTATCAGATATAATTTATCTGATAAATTATATAATTTATCTGATAAATTATATCTGGGACAATATTATAAACCGGGACAATAGCCATTATTGCAGTTGTTGTGACTTCTCATATGCATTTTGCACATTTTTTTTTCAATGCCTTTTATGTCCCTTTTTTTCCCTTTAAGACATTGAGATCAGTGTGGTTGACGATGAATCAGTCATCGGTACAGCCAATCCCTCTTGCCCTCCGGACATCGACAGTTTCATTGTCAGACCATCCATCGTCCCCAGCTTCTACCAGTTCATCAGATTCAACTATGATCCTCAAAAGTACAAAGAACAGGAAGAAGGGCCTACAAGAGCTTGATCGCGATGAAGCGAAGCAGGTCAAAAGCAAAGCCTAAAGCAATTTCCAGTGCTTAACAGCATTTTACAAACACTAACTTTTTTGTATAATTTGCTTCAGCTTAATCAGTATGACTTTTTTTTTTAAACAGAAGGTGTGTAGTGTCCTGAGCTCAAACCCAAAGGGTGAAGAAATTTTCAATGAATACGACAAAACTAAAACACTGTCAGGTCCAACTCGTCGACAAATGGTCAACATACTGGTTGCAGATATGATAGAATCACACGGGTAAATATTCTTTGATGATCATAAAAACAATTGTCGAGTGAGCAGAAGAGCAATACACTTTGTTTTGTTTTTGAAAGGAGGATTCCGCCCATAAGTGTTCGGACTAACTATGCACTGGGGATTGCAACGCTTTTTCCATATCTCCAAGATCCTTACTCAAAAAATGGTTATGTAAGTGTTATCTCTGAAACGCAACATCTCTGTAATTTATACATGTTGTTAAAGTGGTACCAAATATGCATTCCTTTGTTGCATTTTTTTGTTGTGTATGTTTTTTGTTTGTTTTTGTGCGTGACTGATGTGCATGCATGAGCAGGAACATTACTATGATCCGGAGGCTAATACTGGCTATCTTGCTTGGAGACTCAAGACTGTCCAACGCAATACCTATGATGGTGCTAGTGGGTGTCCCAGGCCAAACTTCCAGAACAGTCCAACAACCCGAAGAGAATCTTTGTTTGTTAGTGGACAGCTTTTTGGTGAGGAGTGCAGAGAGGCTCTGTCTGTTATTAGACACTCAACAGATAGGTCTGTGGTTAAAGAGAAGATGAAAGCTACTTTTGAATATAGACAGAAGCTGGTACATGACCCAGATGCAACATCATCAATCTTGGATGTCTTCCCTCGTTTCCTTGATACACCGGGGTTGGTGAGTATATTTTTAGACATTTCATGATCTGAAACTAAAGAGAACATTTTGCCAAGACCACTTAAGTAATCAGTATTTGGTTCCTGTTTTGTCTTATTAATAGATTGATCAGGATTTTGCAATGATGCTTGGAGATGAGGCCTCTGGAAGATTTCTTACAAAGTGGTCTTCGTATTTCAAGCAAAAAATCATCGCAGAAAGCCAAAGTCTTCCATCAAGTCCTTGTGTTGAGGAGTTACGAGCATCTTTTGATACGGAGGCTTCAAATGACTGGGGTAAATTTGGACAGTGTTTCAGTATATAAAATACCTACATTTTCATTTGTCTGTCCTAAAACAGTTAACTGAGCGGAAATAGACTAGTAAATTAGTTTATGCATCCTTGTGGTTGTAAGCATTTCCAGAAATCTCATCATTTAACTGCTTATTTTTCAACTGTTTTGTAGTTCATGTTTAACCTTTTGTCTCAAATGTGATTTTTGTCTTTAAGGCTGGGATAGTGACATGGCAGCTCTTCTGTTGTTGCTGCATCTCCTGCCCCCAACATCAAAAGGCCACAAAAAAACAGCAAAAATTAGCTCTGCACAGGCAGCCAATCATCTTGTGAGATTCGTCAAGGTATGCTCTATTACTCTCCTCTATTTTTTTGTAAAAACTGTTTGTAATTAATGATTTTTGGTCCACGGTAAGCCCCAAGATAAAAACAGAAAAGATGCAGTAAATTATTTACCTTTTGTGTATTTGGTATGAAATCATGCTGTATCTATAGATATCAGAAGAGATAAAATCTGGTATGGCTTTCCTTTCCAAAAGAAGTTAATCCATAGATTTGGGTTCAGCACACACTCATTGCCCCTGCAAACAGAAGAATGTGGACTTCAAAAATAAAGCACTACTCTGTTTTATTCTACTTGGATCCATTTGTGTTAAGACGGGTTACTTGCTTGGGCCCATAGACCTTATATGCAATCCAAACAGTTGAAAAGAAAATTTTACTCATGATTGAAATGTGCTATTCAAATTCCAGGAAGGAGTCAGCCTCACTACTTTCCTGGAGAAAGCTAACACCAGGCAGCCCTTCCTTCTCTGCATTGGTGAGCAAAAGAAGAACATTCAGAGGTTCTTCATCATTGTAGACCAGAAAGCTATCCCATGTGATGCTCCAACTTCAGTGGCTGCTTTTGATGGGCTTTTCAAAGCACACTTTGTCTTCAGCCTCTCATATGATGAAGCTCTTTCCAGTTTCTACACCTTCATTCAAACCACAATCTACAACATTGATGTTGGAAACACAAAAGAAAGCCCTCGAGTCAAGGAACTGAGAGCACGTCTGCTGCGAGACCGTTAAATGCCCACAAGGTCCACACGCTTTTAGGAGGATTTAAAAAAACAAACAAACTGTTTGACAATGTTCAAATGCTTTGTTTGTAAAATGCGCCACAAAAATTGTTCAGCTCTTTGTCAACATTTAAAATTTCATCATGGTTTATATCCAAACAAAAATCTGCGTTTAAAATGTGGAGAGCAGGGATGTCTTTCATCTTTTTGTACTTACAATGGCTTTAGAAAACATCTTCATAATGTACATAGTCATTATCACGATAAACATGTAGGGATGGAACAGAAAGTTGCCCAACAAACACATTCTCCAGGAGACTCTTTTAGTGATCAACCATCTACTTCTGCATCTGTATCACAGGTTCCCACTGTTATTTCACAGGACTCGCTTGTTGGAATGTGTGGATCTATTGTCACTCACTTACAAGCTTCTGGTCTTACTGAAAGTGCTGTTCAAACAATAATTTGTTCTGTTGAGGAAGTTGTTGTGATTTTCAGAGTCAAGCAAGAGAAGTAGTACTCCAAACATTTTCCCCTGATAGTAAGGAATCAGACATTTACAAAAGAGTTCAGCACAATTTAAACCAATTAGATAACCCCTTTTCAACATTTAACACTGAGAAAAAAAGACAGAAATATTACGATGAAAAATGGGAAATAGTTGAGCCTAAAGAATTTGTACTTGGTGTAAGATTGGATACACGTAGACATAGAACTACAGGGGTTTATAGCGAAACACCTGTCAGAGACAAATACATGTATGTGCCCATTTTAGGTACGATACATTCAATTTTCAAGAATAAAGACATTAGAGAATGCTTCTTGCATGAGAAACAAACACAAGCTGGGTTATACAAAGACATTAATGATGGATCATATTTCCAAAACCATCCTCTGTTTTCACAACAGAAATATGCTCTACAGATTTTACTGTATTACGATGATTTTGAAACTGCTAACCCATTAGGTTCGAAGAAAGGGATCCACAAACTCGGCTGTATTTATTTCACTGTAAAAAACCTCCCACCAAAGGTTAACTCTGTGCTGATGAATGTACATCTAGCTGCTCTTTTCTACACAGAAGACTTAAAGAAATATGGTTTTGAAGAAATACTAAAGCCTTTGATTGATGACTTGAAAATTTTAGAAACTAAAGGAATCCTGCTTCCCTTTACTGAAGAGCCAGTGTTTGGTTCTGTTGTTCAAGTTACAGGAGACAATCTTGCTTTAAATGGCTTACTAGGTTTTGTTGAATCGTTTAGTGCAACAAACTGGTGTAGGTTTTGTTTAGTAAACAAGGAAGAAATTCAGTCTGTGTTTAATGAAGACAGTTCGGACATTGTTCTGCGCTCCAGAGAACTTCATATTGAACACTGTAATGCATTAAGTGAAGACCCTGCTCTCACTTCCGTTTATGGAGTTAAAAGATCTTGTGTGCTCAATTCATTGGAATATTTTCACAGCACTGACAATTATGCAGTTGATATAATGCACGATTTATTGGAAGGAGTTGTGCAGTATGAGCTCAAACTTTTTTTTCAATACATGATCAAAAATGGCTACATCTCCATTAGCACATTACTTGACAGGATACAGACGTTTAATTATGGTTTTGTAGAGCGTAAAAATCAAGTGGGTTAAAAATAGATGATAACAGCAAACACTTAGGTTTAAATGCCATTCAGTCATTATGTATCCTACGCAATACTCCACTAATTTTTGGAGACATAGTTGAGCGGGACAATAGCCACTGGAATTTTGTTCTCCTTTTGTTGCAAATTGTTGATATTGTGTTGTCCCCAGTCCTTACTGATGGCATGATATGTTACTTGAAACATCTGATCTGTGATCACCATAACATGTTTAAAAACTTGTTCCCTGGTAGAAAATTAATTCCTAAACACCACCTAATGATTCACTATCCAAGGTGTATTAAGAAAATTGGCCCTCTTATCCACATATGGTGTATGCGTTTCGAAGCAAAACACAATTTTTTTTAAAAGGGCTGTCAAAAATTTTAAAAACCTTACAAAATCTCTAGTAAAGCAACATCAGCGTCAATTGGCCTTTTACTATGAAAACTATTGTTTTAAAAGATTTCAGTTCGGTCCTTTAAAATTAAAGAGTTGATAGCATGGAAGGTGGACATTTGTTGTGCGAGTCATTAAATGTAGTTTCATGTGTAAATGTTTCAACTACAAATTGGGTTAGAAATTATGGCACTGAATACCAGGTTGGTTTGTTTTTATGCACTGGAATGTCCAGTGATCTACCAGTCTTTAAGAAAATTTGCTATATCATAATACATGAACAACATGCATTCATAATAGGCTCTACTGTCAACACCTTGTACTTTGATGAACACTTTCATGCATACTGCATTGAAGAAAAAAGTAATGAGCATGCTGTTATTTCAATTGACCAGCTCACCTATGTTAGACCCTTTGACAAGCAATATTCTAATGAAAATGAGAACATATACATGATTCCATATTGTTACATGTTTTAGAAAATGTTTTGAAGTTGTTGTGCATATAAAAATCTTTTTCAGAAGAACATTGGCTCTTTTTAATATTTTTTTCCCCAAGGAATTTCTAAAAGATCAGAACAGTAAAATTTACACTTTTTAGAATTAATTAGACGATAACTCTTTTGTAGTCAAAATAAAATACTCTGTAAGAGTTAATATATGAACTCTTAACACCTAGTTAGTGTTAATGAGTGTTAAATTTTCAACTCCAGGCAGATTTGATATTTAACACTAAATCAGAGTTAATGTACCAACTCTCCAAAAAGAGTTAAATTAACACTCACTGGTGTGGACCCATATAGACACTTTAATAGTGTTGAAATCAAATCTGACGGTGTTAATTTGGACATGCTGGATTTGCTGTGTATCCAATCAGATCTCATTGGTTTGCTCCAGGTCAATCAGCTCTCTGAAATGATTTGTCAGGATCCTGAGATGTGCTCCCAACTCTGCCAGCAAGAGCTCAAACTGCCACGCTGACATCCTGAAATATGTAAGAAAGTGGTCATGAAACAGTTTCAACTCCTGGATCAAACCATGAAATTCTCCCTGCTGCCGCTTTCTCCTAAGAATCTGCAGAATCTCTGTTTCTTCCTTCTTGTTTTTCAGTGGGTTAGCAGTTTTTAACACTTACATTAATTTATGTTAGCTAATAGAAACAAGGAAACTAAAGCTAAAAAGAAGTATAAGGGGATCACGTTTGTTTTGCCCCGACTGCAATAATACATCTTATATGACAAAACCAAGGATGTAATGTCTGCCTTTATTTATTGTCTTTTAAGCAGTAAGTGGATCACTGTTAGCTAGCTAAAATCCACCTGCTAGCATTAGACCTAGGGTTTTAGAGCACTTTATAAATGAGGACTGTGTGAAAGAGGCTTTGCAATTCATATATTAAAAAAAGGTATTTAGTGTCAGTTTCTGTATATCACTGTACACAGCAAAGCTAAAACATCCACTTAAAATAAAAATTCTGAGATCTGAATTGAAGGATTGAACGATAAAGTTGATTTTAAATGTTCAAGAAAACCAGTGCACAATAAACGTCCCTTTAATCTTCTGATCATATTAAAGTAATGTTTATGTAAAAAAAAAAAAAAAAGAGGATTTGGAAGAAAAAACAAACTTTTAGGCTGTCAAAGGGATATTAGCCTCTTGTTCACAAGTTTTATTTGAGTTTTTTGGTTTTGTTTTTTTTAAATCAAGGAGCATTGGGAAAATGAAAAACCTTAAGACAATGACGGAGAAAGTCTCCTGATACAAGGATGACGACTAAGTGGTTTTTATGTCGCAGGAGTTTTTTTTTTAACTGTCAGAACAAACCATTCAAAGAGCCTTTAAGTCTGCTTACAAAAAAGAGTTTCCTTTTTCATGTGATGGAAGCTGATACTGTATGTGTTGTTACGGTCTATTTTTAACATTTTCCTTCTTTTCAAGTGAGAGATTTCATCAATAAGCTTAAAATGTTTTTTTGCCTGCATTAATTATTTTATTAAAATGAACACTGGATGCTAATTTGAAGTGACAACTTGCACCCATTACTGTTCAAGTACAACAGTCTGTTGTGGTGCAAACTGGTCTAACACTTGGATATTAAGTCTGGATGGTGGGATGCAGCAGCAAAAAACCTGAGAAATTAATTATTCTGTTATTAATATGCTATTTTGGTTATATTCAGTACTTAAACCCTCTGCGTGAGTAAATTTGAAGGTGTCTGATTTTGAGAAAAGACAACATTATCTCTCAGCTCATGCTTATTTTTTATTTTTAATTGATTTAGATATTTTATCAGCTTTTTTTTTTTTTTTTTTTAAATTTATGAACATTAACATTGTTAGGCAAAAAAGTGAGCACTGAGTTTTCACACATTTCATGAACAGTAATGCACAGTAAAAATCCTGCATGCGTTGGGGTCCTAATGTATGTGCATTTGTTTCATGTCACTGCAGTATAAGTGTTTCCATCCTCTCCATGCTTTCTGTTTCTGCATATGTGTGTCTGTCACCCAGGCGGCAACCTGTAGGACTGAAAAATGAATCGCACATGGTTGCTTATCATATAGTCAAGGTTGCCTTGAAAAGTGAAGTAATCCTCATGGCTCAGAGGCGATTCTACAATCTGTTGGGGCCCTAGAGAAAAATTTAGTTATAATAGTTACTATTATTACTGTAGAAATGACACATAATGTTCATTTAGGTAACCGTGCCAAAGACCAAACTGCCCAGTTATGAACTATTAATACTGTAACTACAAGCTTCTACAGTCTTTTCAGTCTACTAGCACCTCTAACAATTTGAATGCTGCTGCATATCACGTCTTGGTCTGCAGGTCTGCACACACGAGGCTGCTCTGCAACGTTAACTAATGTTAAACATCAAAGTAAACAAAATAAATAATGAAGATGCTAGTGGAAGTTTAATGTTTCATGCATCTCTTCCTCCGTTAAGGATAGACTGGCAGCGTGTTGTTATTTTGCATTACATTTAATCATTAATATCTTTTTCACTCACCACCGTCTTGCTTTTTCCTCCCTCTTTTCTCTTCTCTCTTTTTTCACTCACACTAGGAAAACTCTTTCACTGAGTGGCTTTTCTTGTTGTCAATTTTGTTGAAAATAATTATGTTGACCACTTGCAACAGAGTGAGAGGAGTCAGCTGGAAGGCCACTTACAGAGTACACTGTAAAATTTGCACATTGTCACTATTGTACCTAAACGTTTTTAAGACATTTTAAGAGCACACTGCACCCCTGGACATGCAGAAATTGGCAGAAACCTTATGATTATGATTCCAAACACGATGCCAATACAGTAAAAGCATACCTCGATAGAAAAACACACAACAGAGCACCATCAGTCATGGATTGATCTCCCCAGAACTTGAACCTCCACATTGTTAAATAAAGTGTGATATCATCTCAACACAGAATGGAACAAAGTACAGTCAACATCCAAAGAAATGTTTGCACTGTTACTACTCAGTCATACCCAAAATTGACTTGGCAAGAACTGTACAAAAATATTTCAATAAATCACTCCACCCGCTTCTTATTTTCCCAGCAAAATATAAGAAAAGAGTGACAGTTCAAGAACATTCCACAATACTGTGTAACTCAACCATATTTATTGTTTTAAGATGTTTTAGCTGCTTTGGAGTGATATATGAATGTATACAAAAAAGACTTTGGAGTCCTTTCAATGCAACTCTCTGATAAATGATTGCTTGCTGTGCACTTGATTGTGCTAGTAAACTGTGCCCAGGACTTCTGCTGGGTGAACCTAAAGTAATTTTTATTTACCACTTATTATCAGGAATCAATGTCTGTGCTATCCTCCTGCACAATTTAGGAATGCAGTTTGCCAACAATGCCCCCTGCCCCCCACAAAAGCGTTCAAACGAAGACTGCAGATCGTTATGATAACGGAAGCAATTTACCCAGACGGCTTTTCAAATTAGCAAATGGAGGCATAAACTCCTCGTTGACAGACAAGCGAAAGGTGGAAGGAGAGGAATGGGTTTTTCAGTCTAAGAGATGACATGTCTACTTCGCTGTCCTGCCAGCGCTACCTGTTCCCTGGTAACATTTAAATTGCTACCTTGCTGCAGGCCCAGAGATGAGCAAAAATGTCACTGTGTGATGACAAACAAACAGTGCCTCTACCATGTCTTGATTCTCTTCTTTATTAGACAGAAACGCGGTAAGGTTCATTTGCATTGAAAAGAAATGTGGGCTAGAAAACCTCAGGCGCACACAAAGAACTGCCGGTGTGACGCTGCGAAATATGACATCGTGCCACAAATAAAAGTCAATCCCTCAAAGGCTACATGCTTTTTTTTCTTGCTCTTGCTTTCTGTGAACAGTCTCTCTCTCTCTCACACACAGGCCCAGCGGCCATTCGTTGTTTGAGCAGCATGTACCCATCAAATCCTACCTCCCCTCCCATCCCCGCCACCTCTCTCTCCAAGTGTATATCACAGAGCTGACAGACAGCGCTGGGGCTGAATCGCTCCCTCAGCTGCGGAGGTCTGCTCTAGTGTGTAATACTGATCTGTGTGCCATCAGCCACCATTGGCTTCACTTACACACCGCCTCATAGAAGCAAATTTTGCTTCAAAGGGAGAAACTATTTATTTTCTAACATTTGTACCAGAGAAGCACACTACTAAGCTGGCTGCTCATGAGCCAACTGCTCATATAACTCGCCAAGGATTGTTTTCTTTTTCCAGGTTTAAATCCAGGACATTAAAGCTGCTCAAATTGCCTTCTCAAAGCTTTCTTGGTTATCTGTCGACAAAGCAGTCCAACTCAGTAGTGCAGCATAAACAACATCTCATTTATCTTCGTTTTAGTCAACAGCTATGATTCCAGCAAACGTTTTGCTCTTCGATTCAATTTGCTTCACGCAGCTCCAATGATCAGGAATATAACTGCCAGGCATATGGAGGAGAGCTAATCCAGAAATGTTTATTAGTGTAGCAATTGTACCTTTATGAGCTTTCAGCACCACACATCACTACACTAATGCAGATGGTGTATTCTGCGCAGGACTCGCTGTAAATGAATGCTGCCTGAATAGCAGCCATTCATTTATCATGCAGGGAAAGATAATGTTTAATCTGTAAAAGAAAAGATATTAATCTGTTATTTATGTTGCTGACTTGCAGTCCCAGCTGGCTCTGCTTTACTATTCATAGAGTTGAGCCTGAGCCTCGCCTCGCTGCATGGGCCGTTAAGGCCGTGATTTGCACGAGACATTGCCCTGCGCGTATGTGTTTATACAATCATGCATACATGCACATGTGCTCGAATGCATGTCCATGTGTGCTTGACCCAGCTCTATACATACAAGGCTGGCTTTCAGCACACAGGCATGTTTTTTTTTCCTACACAGCATATTTTTCTCTCTTAACCTCTGCAATCCAGCTGATTTGGTGACTCAACACTTTTGTTGCAAAAAGAAACCAACACTTACAGTCTTCACAATAAAATGCAGTGCATCTCGAATTTAAAAAAAAAAAGTGGACTATAAGCTAACTTGTAGGAATTTAATAAATCTTGTGAATAAGTAAAAGCCACCAGTACCAATAGGTTTGATGGTGAAGTGCATAAATGAGGTTTTTTACAATAGCACAGTTGTATTGAATTGTCATCTAATATTCAATCAATCTGCTCTGCATGAAATTCCTCTGAAAGATACATTTTTGGAAATTAAACCTTAAACTATGATCTCAAGAGATGGTGCCTTTAGCAGATCCAGGATTAGCTATGTTGAGTGTACACAAACCCATAGTATGGTTAACTACTATATACACTGATCAGGCATAACATTGTGAGCAATGACAGGTGCAATGAATAACACTGATTATCTCTTCATCGCGGCACCTGTTAGTGGGCGGGATATATTCAGAAGCAAGTGAGCTTTTTATTCTTAAAGTTGATGTATTAGAAGCAGGAAAAATGTACAAGGATTTAAATGAGTTTAAGATAAGATAAGATAACTCTTTATTGTCATTGCACAGTCATACATAGTACAATAGTACAATGAAATTGGAAAACTGTCCTACGTCGGCACTACATATAACACAACACGACACGATACGACACATCACAACGCAACACAAACAACACAACACAGTATAATAACTTAGTAATAAAAAGAAGAATAAGTGTATTTGTATTGCACACTGTTATTATTGCACATTAATTATTATTGCACCTTGTTATAAATATAAATATTATTATTGTTACTGTTTTTACCGTTGTTACCTCCCCTCCCAAAAAGTCCAGGTAGGTAGCCAGTCAGGTCAGCTATTTGCATTGATCAGGGCTATTGCCCTGTTGTAAAAGCTGTCCTTCAGTCTATTTGTTCAGGACCTCAGCAGCCTGAACCTCCTGCCAGACGGCAGCAGCTTAAACACCCGGTGTCCTGGGTGTGTGCAGTCCCGTAGGATGCTGCGTGCCCTCTTGAGACAGCGAGTGCTGTACAGGTCCTTCAGGGAGGGAAGAGGATGTCCAATGATATTTTGGGCCATATTGATGACCCTCTGGAGTGCCTTTCTGTGTGCTGTGGTGCAGCTGGAGAACCACACACTGATGCAATATGTCAGCACACTTTCAATGGAGCAGCGGTAGAAGACGGTCAGTAGCTCCTTCTTCAGGTCCATTTTGAGGATTCTCAGAAAGTGGAGACGCTGTTGGGCCTTCTTTAAAACCGCAGAGGTGTTAGAGCTCCATTGGAGGTCTGTGTCTATGTGCACACCCAGAAACTTGAAACTGGAGACCCTTTCCACACACTCCCCGTTGATGCTGATAGGCTGCAGCTCAGACTTCCTCCTTCTGAAATCAACTACCAGTTCTTTTGTCTTGGTGGTATTGAGGTCCAGGTTGTTATCTACACACCAATCTGACAGCCTCTGAACTTCAGCTCTGTACGCCGTCTCATCTCCCCCAGAGATGAACCCCACCACGGTGGTATCATCTGCAAACTTGATGACTGCGTTGTCTGGGTGGGTACTAACACAGTCATGTGTGTACAGAGTGTACAGTAGGGGACTCAGTACACAGCCTTGTGGAGAGCCGGTGTTAAGGCTGAGGGCTGAGGAAAGATGAGGCCCCACTCTAACTCTCTGTATACGGTCTGAGAGGAAGTCTCTGATCCAGCGGCAGGTGGTAGAAGGAAGTCCGATTTCCAGCAGTTTAACTATTAGTCTGACAAGGGTCAAATTATGATGGCTAGACAACTGGGTCAGAGCATCTCCTAAACTGCAGCTCTTGTGGGCTGTTCCCGGTCTGCAGTGGTCAGCATCTATCAAAAGTGGTTCAAGGAAGGAACAGTGGTGAACCAGTGACAGGGGAGACAAGGCTGAGGCTCACCGATGCACATGGGAAGTGAAGGCTGGTCTGTGTGATCTGATACAACAGATGAACTACTGTAGCCAGTTGACGCTGGTTCTGATACAAAAATGTGTCAGAATACACAGTGCATTGCAGTTGTTGTGTTTTTGGCTATACAGCCACAGACCAGAGTGTGCATGCTGACCCCTGTCCACCACCAAAAGCACCAACAGTGGGGATGTGAGCATCAGAACTGGACCACAGAGCAATAAAAGAAAGCCTTCTCTTCTAATGAATTATTTTTTGTTTTTGTTTTTTGTACATGTGGATGGTGTGGTGCATGTGAATCGCCTACCTGGGGAACACTTGGCACCAAGATGCACTATGGGAAGAAAACAAGCTGGGGGAAGCAGTGTCATGCTTTTGGGAAAGTTCTGTTGGAAAACTTTGGGTCCTGGCGTCCACGTGGATGTTACTTTGATGAGCACCACCTACCTAAGCTTTGTTGCAGACCATGTACACCCTTTCACAGAAGCAGTATTTCCTGAAGGCTGTGGCCTCTTTCAGCAGCAGGAACATGTGCCCTGCCACAAAGCAAATATAGTTCAGCAATGGTTTGAGAATAGAATAGAATTTTTTAAGGATATTTTTTTTAGTTTTAGAATAGAAGAGGAGCACAACATTCAGTTTGAGGTGTTGACTTGGCCTCTGAATTCCCGAGATCTCAATCCAATCGCACATCTGTGGGATGCACTGGTCCTGTTGCTTTCCTGGTCATAATGCTATGCCTGATTAGTGAATATGATTAATGCACTCTTTATCATGATTTACATTTTTCCCCCGCTGAGCCATTGTGGATGATTTTCACATACAGGTATTTAACCCGGGCTACAGTCTGCACTGTTATATCTTGGATGGAAATTCAGGCAAATTACCTTAACATTTCCACTTTACTGCTAACTGGATATGTATTCTAGCTAGTCTCATAAAGTGGCGAGGAAAGTGGAAGGTGAAACTGATTTTTATTATTTACCCCTGCAGGCATCATTTCACACAAATCATGCACTCACTTTTCCTTTCCTTCAAAAGAATCTTAAATCCTTATTTTCCTTTTTTAACCCCCATGAAGATTGTTTAGAGGGAAAAGCTCAACATATTCCCCTGACATCAATTCCAATTCCCTTAACTGTACTGTAATATCACTGCATATTTCATAATTAAATCTTTGTGTTCATATCACTAGTGATCTGTGCAATGAAAAACAGACAGGCAGCTGAAGCTCAAAGCAAAGTGTCAACCCTCTGTGTGGTACTTTTACCTTTACTTCCTGTTTTATTTTATTTTATTTCATTTTATTTTACCCAGAAGGCATGGCACTGCAAAAGTGATAAAATCAATGAATATATAATAAAAACGAATATACATTATTAAAAAAACAAAACAAAAAAACCCAACAAGACATAGTCAACAAATACAATATTACAAAAACATAAAGTCAGACTTATGAATATTAATTGCACCAAAGTTTTTATAAAAAGTAAACTCTCCCAGGGAGGCAAAAGCATTCAACTTCAGTGTAGTCTAAAGGTTATTCCAAACAGAAGTGCAAAATAAGAGAAAGCTGTTCTACCAAGTTCCCAAAAAGACACCCTAAGGAGCAGCCATCTAGACAAGTTCAAATCATAGCAGCTATTTGTAAGTTGTAAAGGATTGCACAGATAAGGAGTTTACCCAATATGGCACTGTACTGGGGAAAGTGCTGTTGTCTCCTTAGACCTAAAGAAGGCCAGAAAAAAGTGTGATGTTTTTTGTTCTTAAAGCGACTCATGGACCGGGCCGCGAGAGTTAACGCTCGGGTGTGAAATTTATGGTTTTCAGGGTTTTATTTTGTTGTATTTATCTGCGACACCTTAAACGCCGGTCTGTGAAAACATTGTCAGACATAAACCAGTCCGTGGCGCAAAAAAGGTTGGGGACCGCTGTGTTAGACAACTAATCTGATGCGAAGCTTAAAGAGCTGTGATACACAGTCCAGACAATGTAGTCTAGAAGAGGTAGTTTGCATGTAAGTAAAGTCACCATGAATAGTAACATTTAAGAATGTAGCCAGTACATGGATTTTCTTAACTGGTAAATTAAGGCAGTTTTTCATTAGTCTTTCAATAAAACCTCCTCCTAGATTACGAATGCCAGCATTAACTAAGTTATTCCTGGAAAACATGTTGGCATTTAGAACCTAATTGAAAAGATGCTGTGATGCCTGTGCCTGGAAGGCAGTCTGGAGCTCCTTAGTTTCCTGACTCTGAGTAAAGTATTGTGTCATCTTCATAAAGGTGCACTTTAGCTCAAAAACATATTATCCCAAATTTTATTTACAGAAATAGATTTAAAAAAAAGAAAAAAAAAAGAGAGATGGCCTAAAATGGAACCAGGAGGGACTCCTTTGAAGAGAACCAGGAATTTTAACTGGAAATCCTTTCACGGATACACACAAGGTTAAATCTGCAAGGTAGCTCCTGAAGCACCATATTATCCCCTCACTCAAACCAGTATTAATGAGTATGCCTAAGAACAGGTCATAGTCTTCAGAAGTGAAAGCTGCTGCTATACTGTGACCCACTCTAAAGCCAGACTGAGTTTTGTTGAAGATATTTTCAGCCCATACTGTTTTAGTTCATACAGAGAGGCTACAGAAGTATGCTGTAGCCTCGGTGTTACCCACGGTGTTAATTTATCACTTTGAATTACAATGCTACAACTGTACACTGAACCACACGACATACACACTCACACATCCATTAAGTGGCGTGTCGGATATCCAGCCGTGAAATCAACCGCTGAATATGGAGTGCTTCCGTCCGGGGAAAGAGATCCATTGATCGCTGTCTCCAGACATAAAAGAGTGTCTTGATGCAATACCCCACAAGGATTTGTGCTAGACATGCAGACAGAGAGGAATCTCATACTGTACTCTGGGATGGATCTGACCTGAGTGACTCCTCCCGCCCCTATCCTACCTAACAACTTTCTACTCAGACAGGATTTCTGTTGTGTGAAGTTCATTGCATACCTCAAGTGATAAAGCTCATACCAAACAAGTGAAACATCTGACACAAAACCTTTGTGAAATTCCCTACAAGTAAACTGATTTTTCCAGTCACTTCCACTTCCTCTACCCTTTGAACTATTGTAACATGATCTTTTTGGGTACTTTTTTCCTCTCTGTCTGCTAAGGGACAAGACCAAGAAAACCTGATCTGAATGAACCAAGTAAGTGATAATGAGGCGTATGATAATAGCCACGCTACACTGTGACCCTTAGCTCCTTATTCAAATTCAGTGTGATGATGGGATTGAATTTCTTCCAGCCTGGCCCCTGAAATAGAGCGAATAACCATGGTCATTAAAACAGCCTTATCCAGTGGAGACCCATGAGAAAAATGACCTATTTGAGTCTAAAGTATAATAACTTAAAAGAGCCAAAGTATCCAACTGTTATGCTGTAAGATTCAAATAATTCATCTATAACACAGTGCCGCTGAAATGCTATGTATTCTTAAAAGAATACACATTTTACTGGTATGACTAGTCTAGTGAATCTAAATCTATATTTAATAGACTTGCAATGTGGGCTTCAACTCCTATAAACTGAATTTATTAGTGAGGAAACAAAAAAGCCAAAAAAAAAGGACTTGCTAAATATTGTGCCCACAAGCAAAGGATGTGAGTCAGTTTTCATGTTACACATCCCCAGTGGAACATTGGCTTATAAAGTGCTCCTCCATAAAATGTCTGCTGTTACGGCGTTCTGGCAGCCTCCAGGCAAAAGCTGTAGAGGTAGCTTGATCTCCTTAGACATTTAATTTTCTTCTGTGTAGGACAGAAAAACTTGTTAATGTGCTCTTAAACGAGGTTTTTAAGCGCAAATCATCTACATAATCTGTTGTTTTTGTCTGAGGTTTGCAGATTTTTGCACTACATAGTCTCCTTTTCTATTTCAGTATGAAATTTGCAAGTAAGATGTTCTCTCCAACAGTCTGTCCGTCACTCAATTATCACCCCAGCACATGTTGTATAAGTTTTAAGCAGGCAAGCTGCGATAACAGGGGAATTAGTGTCGTTTTTAAGAAGCACTTTGTTCGTCGTGCATTTGCACGGTATGTTGTGACAATTCACAACACACAGGTGTCTGCACGGAGCAGAGTCAAAAGCAGCTGTGTTACTTCCTGTGGAGTGGGTGCTAGATAGCTGTCTGTCTACCGGTCTGTGTGAACACACATCAAAGCCTCCTGTCAAAAACTTCTGATGGAGTTGGAACAGTGACATATTTCAGAGCTATAATCAGTCACAATATGACAGAGAAATTACCACCTTCCCTCAAGAGCAATCAGTCAGTTCCAGTGCCAATCAGCTCATCTGATGCTCACACAAATAGACATGTCAAAAAAAAAGAAAAAAGATACCACTCCCACTCTGCTGTAACGCTAGTTCTTTCCGTTTTTGGAGCTCCGAGGAGAACCAAAAGAAGCTTTGCACTCCAGAGATGTTTAAGTCTTTCAGCAAAACACCTGTGCTTGTTTCATTAAAACCCATTTGATTGTCAAAATAGTTGCACACACTTATCAGTAGTGCTATAAATTCTTTCAGTTGGTGTCTGAGTAACTTGTACGCAAGTGCACGCAAATAATCGCAGCCGCATCTTTGTCAGCTCGCCTCGCTGTGCGCAGCAGGCCGGTGCACCTAGTCAGTGTTAAATGATCATGTTCCAGTCTGATGGTCTAACCAAGCTCTGCTGTGCAACCACGATGCCTGGAGAGACGAGGCTCCATTTGAGCAGAAAGATAAGACGGCCTCCTGCCGGTCTGCCAGCGCTTGGAGAGTGCAGCAGGGGGTGGGAGAGTTTGAGGGTGGAGGTGTGGGGATGGATAAAGTGGGAGTGAAGAGTTTGTAGGGAGAATGTTTTCTGTCTCTTCCTCTGTAATCTGACCAGAGTAAAGAGAGGGACTGGAGGGTGAGGTGAGGTGAGTAGTTGTAAAGCAAATGTGCCACATTGGCAGGCCCCTGGGAAGACCCTGTAAACACTGCTCAGTCACAGCTCTGATTACAAAGGCAGAGAAGGGAGGGTTATAAAAAGAAGGATGGAAAACAAGGGGGAACTGGGAGGGTGCGACAGCAGGAGGGAAGGTGGGATGAAACCAAAGGGACAGAAAAGGACATGGAAAACAGAAGAGGAAGGGAGAGATGCTAAGTGGATGGAGCATAAACTAGAGGTGGCTGATGAAAGAGTGGAGAAAGACTCCCAATAAGAGGTAGTGGGGGGAGGAAAAAAAAACACCAGAGAGAATGAAATCGATATCAAAACCCTTGCTAAGTGTTATTTCTGTTTAGCCAGAAATATTTTTCTCTACAGGTTGAATTTTTTGCTTCTATAGGAAATCATCCAGCCTTGTTGTGCAGCGTATAACTCCATCACAAAGTCAAGACATGGATTTACCTTCTGGAGTCGATACTGCAGCTACACCTAACTCTGTTTCATTTGCATTTCTTTAACCATGACTTTTGTGCTCCCCGCTGTGCTATTGATCCGCGCAGCCCATGCAATATGAGGATTTGAAATGGTGGAGGAGAAACGTTTGATATAATTTTCCTTTAAGCCGCAGCGCCTAATTATGTGGCATGAGCATGAACACTGACAAGAAAGCAGGAAATTGGCCTCGGCTTCTGAACTGGCAATCAGTGCTCTTTGATAGAAAGCCATGGAGTCATATCATTGCATCAATAATTACAGCTGTGGATAAGCCCCAAAAACAAGCACCAGCAGAATAGGAGCCAACCAATAAAGAGAGGCGAAACAAAGTGGGCCAATCAAGAGGCGAGAAACATTCAATATGTCAGCGTTAAGCCAAAGAGGCACAGCGAGAGGGATTTTGAGACTGAGTAATGAAAGTCGATGTTCGTCTGTGAGGTTGTTTGTGGTCCTGATAGCTATCTGTGACGTGGGGCAGATGGATTAGTTTAATATTGAATTAGAGCTGTCTTTTTAGAATGCCTCTCCGTGTTCACAGTTAGCCTGTTTAATGTCTCGTGTCATTCATCTGGAGCAGACTTCCTGCTGGTTCAACATGAGATTGTGTTCTTTTCTTTTAATGCATCTTAATACAACTTTAATAAAGTGATATATGGAAGTCTGTTGATTTCAGTATTAAATTTCAGTGCTTAATATGTGTTTAAAGTTACTCTAAGAAACAAAAACAAAAAATAAACTCACTTAGTATGCTCATAAATCATGAGCACACAGATGATAAGACACGGTGTTAGTTTATCAAATGTTCAACATTATTAATATACATACAGTGGCCCCTTCAGTAGACCTTATGCGTTGAGGATTTAATCTCCACTCAGACTCTTCTTCACTGCCAGTTTGTCAATGACATCATTTTCCCTGGACCGTCTTCACCACTTGCCTTCAACCTCAGCTCTTCTCGGGTTATCTCCGCATTCTGGAAAATGCAGAAAACCTCACCTGCCTGCCCTCCAGCTATCGCTCACCACCTCGGACGCAGTGGAACTCAGGTCAACCCTCTTCAATACTCACCCAGATTCTCGCTGCCTCTCCCTCAAAGCCAAACTCACTCCGGCTATCAGTAAGCAATATCAGTCATACTCACCTTCCCTAAGTGTCCTGCACCTGCCACCTTTCTAACCTCGTTCTTTTCTCTTCCCAGTTGCACCTGCTCCATTCCTGTCCCACCTGTCAATTCCCAGTTCACCCTCACTGACCCACGGCTGCATCACTAGTAACACTTTGCTACGAATTAATCTGTTTTCTTAATAAAACATTGTAAAACGTACATGCCATCTCTGTGGTTTTCTGCATTTGACTTCAGTTTAGCTATCGGCCTCTGGCCATTGTGACAGTCGGCTGCGTATTCATGATGCAACTGTCCCATTGTACCACATCCCAAAGCATGTGTGTATTCTGTTGAGAGATGGTGACTGTGGAGGTACGGTGACCTTATTGCCATGATTAAGAACCAGTCAGAGACAATCTAAGATGATTTGAGGTTTGTGACAAAGCATATTATCCTGCCATAAGCAGCCATCAGATGTTGGGCAGTTTGGTAACAAAGGGGTGGACATAGGCCATGACATTTAAATAATACTCAGTTGGTACTAAGGCTCCTGAAGTGTACACCGTTCCGAACCACTGATACAGGTCAGGATCCATGCTTTAATGTCCATGCTTTAACCGTGTATCGGCAGAAATCAAGACTCATTGGACCAGGTAACTAATCTTCTATTGTCTTACGTTGGTGAGCATGTGTGAATTGTAGCTTCAGTTTTCTTTTATCTGACAGGAGTGGCATCCAGTGTGGTCTTCTTCTGCTGTAGCCCATCTGCTTTGACATATTGTGCATTCAGAGATGCTCTTCTGCATACCTTGATTGTTACAAGTGGTTATTTGAGTTACTGTTGCCTTCCTATCTGAGCTCTGGCATCGAAAGCATTTTTGCTGTTTTGCATTTTTCAGACCATTCTCTGTGAACCCTACAGATGGCTGCGTGGAGAAATCTTACCACATTAGCACAACTAGGTAACATTGAAAGTCATTTTCTTCCCCATTCTGATGATCGATTTGAACTTGGTCCTCTTGACCTGATGTGTACATGCCTAAATGCTGTCAGCTGCTGATGTGATTAGATGTAATGAAGTGGCCAGTGAGTGAACCTGGCCTCGTATACATTAGTATCCCTCTCCTGATTTAGAGTGGGAGTTTTCTTGTACTTTGTTTGTATGCATCTAAAGTAAATTATCATAGTTTCTTATCCAAAAAGAACTTCCTGATGCACTGTTTTCTAACTCTGCTGCACTGACTGTGGTCACCTGAGCATCATAAATTTTCATGTCTTCTACAAGCTCTCAATCTCCCATAGTCCAACTCAAACTTGCTAAGCGCAGAATTGCTAAAGAAAATGCAGGAAACCGGACTGTGTGTTGAATGTTGTTTGTTTGCGCCTTTTTTCAGGGGGGGATGGTTATAGGTTAAAAGGCATTTCAGTTGCAGCCATCCTGTTTAAAATATATCCTTACAACAAGCATTAATCAGGGCCAGTTGGATGTTCAGAAAATATCTGACATTGTTATTTCTAGGAAAAAAAACTAACAAACTGCTGCATCATGACCCAAATAAGTCACACATGAAAAAATGGTTTGATGTACATGACAGATGGTAGGAGAGGGGGGGAAAAAAAGGGCGAAGAAATTAATTAAATTAAAACATAGACAGCATCTATCTCTGTCTACGTCTGTGGACGCTCCACTTCTTACAGTCATCGCACAAACAGGCGCGCACACACCTTTTCCATTTCCTCCATTCCTCTTCCCTTAGCTGACTCGCCCAGAGTGACAGCCTGGATGATTTCTCTTGTCAGTCTGCCTTAAGTGTGCGCTGTCACACCATAGCTGCTCCTGCCTCTCTCCACCGCAGCACTCCCTCTGCCCTCACCTTCTGTGCTGGCTGCTCTTTCCCCAAACTTTCTCCTCCTCCCTCTTGTTTTGCTTACATCTTCTTTTATCCATCCTGCAGACTCATTTGGTCTCAATTCACTGCTTAACATCTTCTTTCCTCGCAACACAAACCTCCTCCTATCCATGTGGGCGTAGGGGATGGAAATGGGAGTGATATAATTGACTTTCTGGTAAAGCTCATGCTCTGATGGATGATGTGTTAATATAGCTGCAGTGACCTCAGATCAGTGTTTGGTGTTCTGATCTTATCTGCTAATAAGTGGCTTAATTAATCTTAATATTAACTTTGACCCATTGGAGGGGGGGAAAATGAATGTGGTGTGTTCATAGGTCTCTGCAGGGACTGGTTCACAGCACAAGATATGGGTTTCCATGCAAATGCTGAAGTTGAGCCTATTAATTAATGAAGCAGAGAAAATAAAACAACTGCTGCATCTAAATGTGAAACTGTGGGAAAACATACCCATGTTTGTTTGTAAGCTGAGGCGGAAGGCAGGAGTCAGTGAAAGAACACTACATGAAAATTTTAAATGCTAAGTTTAAATTAAAGCCCTGCAGGTAAAGTTTATGTAGAATATTTGAGAACTATAATAGACTGAAAGCAAAGGAACACTCATTCAAAGACGATAACTGTCAACATCTCAGTATCCCCGTGTCTGTGATCGTTGGAGGTTAGTAACGTGCATTACTGTCAGCCGCAGTGTCCCTTAAATTGATAATCACTGTCAAACATGTAGAAATTAAAATTCAGTGATGGATTTCTTTTCTAGGATGGAGTCAGTATAGCTACATTAAACATTTAAACCTGCTTTTCCTACAACCACGAGCGAGTATTAGTCTATATATTTAAGGTCTTATCTTCACCTGTTCTAAGGAGGAAGGTTTTTTTTTTTTTTGTTTTGTTTTTTTTAAAGTATAGTGCTGTCAGTTTGATTTGCAGCATGTTTGATTTTGTTTGGTCTGTTTGTGCTGGTTCTCCACACCTTACTGTGGTCGAGGGGCTTGTGTGTCTCAGTGATCCCAGGGGCTTTGTTGTTGGGGGCTTTTTGCCTCTGATTTCCCAGGAAAAATTGGGTAAGGGACCACAAAGAGCAATTCACTCCTATGGATGGAAAAAAAAATCAAGGGGCAAAATTACCCAGTCTGGAATAAGCTTACCAGGGCCCCACCCTGGAGCCATGCCTGGGTGCAAGCTTGAGGCAAATTTGCACCTGATCTGAACCACAGTGCCGTTCTATTATTGGACTTCTCATCACATGATAGTTTGTCTATAATGAGGACAATATCTGAACATAAGGGTGTCTGTAAGTGCATGTGGCACCAGGACACCCTAGGTCACAGGTTTAACTCAGCTCCCAACTAATCATTACCTAGGTTCCACCTGATCTTCAGTTGGATGTCTTCTGTAGAGGAACCAGATTCTGGGGACGAGGGGGACAATCCACCCATCACTGGGGACGAGGTAAATGGTAAATGGATTGGTTGTTATGCAGCACTTTATACAACATGGCTCATTTACCTACTCACACACATTAATACACGCACTTTATTCTAAAGCTGATTTACCAGTTGATTTATGTCCCTATGTTCATCTATGGTAAAGCTTTGTATAGTGACCAAAAGAATGAGATCATGGATCCAAGTGACAAAAGTGAGCTTCCTTTGAAGGGTGTCTGGCATCGAGGGGTCCCTGGGATAGAACAAGGACATGCTGGAGAGATTCAGCTGGTCTGGGAACGCCTCATTGTTTCCTGGATGTTGGAGGTGGATAAGGAGAGGAGAGGGTATTCTGGGTTTCTCTCGTTAGGCTGCCCCTGCAACCTGGCCCCAGAAGGGGAAGGAAATGGATGGATGAATTGTTCGTGCTGTTGGAAACTGATGTACTTAATCAAATTTAGAAACGTAAAAGAAAAATCAGAGTGGTAGAAGTTGTAATTTGTTTGAAATGGGAACACCATTGCAAGGTGGTTATTAGGAATCTGTAATTCAACTTTTGTGAAAATAAATGAGATTAGCTGTTGTGAAATTAAAATGATAGGATGTTTTCATAAGGTGTAAGTGCATAAACCATAAAGATTTAAATATGAGTCATTTTAGCCCATTGCTAAGTGGTTACCAGGCAACATGTTGTGTTATATATCATATGTGATCGAATGTTACTGCGGTGAAATAAAAATTATATGCTTTTATAAGGTGTTAGAGGTGCATCAATGTGAAAAACAGGCCTTTTTAAACCATTGTGACATGGTTGCTAGGCATCCTAATGACCTCATTACTATACAATATAGATGAGAACCTTCAAGAGCCCAAGATATACCTGTGTATCAAGTTTGGTTGCTCAGATCCTGATTGTGTAGACAGAAGGAGAGTGTGTGCATACTCTACCTCCTCCTAGATTAGGCATGGTTTTCCAGGCTCAGGCTCATCTGTATCCCATTATCACTTACCTGCAGAATTCAACCCCAGCTCAGGTTTCCACTCATCACCAGATCGCTGACCTACTCAATGTGGTGAGAAGTTGAGTTAAATGAGTTTCTCTGGCTCTTGCAGGATCTAGCTTTGATGCTTGCCTTTTTCACTGTATGTACCTGCCTTGTCCTCCTTTTGCTGTGTGTTATGTGAACAAACAGGAACAGCCCTGCAAGTCTGAATTTATCTTCTAAAACACAAGGAGGAAGCGCAAAATCAGTGGAAAGATAGCAGCAGGCTGCTCTTCCCATCCCAATACTGGGCCTGACTAACTTTGGCTAAGAACCAAATGTTCCCAGCCGCCATGTCCCATGGATTAATCTCTTACTACAACAACACATGGAAACTTAATATTACGAAGAAACTTCATATCAAGAGTTCTACAGTCACTTGTCATGGCTCTTAGCAGTGCCAGAAGGCAGGATCTAACAGGTTTTAGACCCTGCTAACCATCTGCCTGCTCTCTTCTCACACTGCCTACTCCTCTATGAGTGGAACCAGCACTCAACACAAGCACAGCTCAGTTCAGCTCCCTGCTCTCTAGATTTTGCTCTGTCTGGCTTCCTTCAGGAAACCACTGATCCTGCTCTACTCTTCCTAACATTCACTCTAAGCTCAATCCAAACTCTCTAACTTCTGTTCTGAAGTACTCTCGGGTCATTTTGCTATCTTCTTTTACAATAAAAATCATATTTATTACAGCCTCCCCTTGGTGGATCTGATTTATTCTTACTTGTAATATATATGTAGCATAACCATTCCCAGTCTGATGGGCAATGATCTTAAAAAAGGAAAATGTGCTTTTCTAAGACCATTGCACCTGGATACTCCAGACCAGCAGACTTCTGCTCTTACAGAGATGCTCACATGCTAATATTCATTTAATCAAGTTACCCTCAATTCCTATGGAAGCAGTAATAGTGTACTTAGTTTTTTACACACTGATTCTGCATTTAGCTTAGTTTTTGTTAAGTAAATAATGTTACGGTGTAATCTAGTGTGCTGTTCATCTGAGGCTGAACCTAGCAATGACCAAAATGTTTTTTTTGTTTTGTTTTTTAATAATCCTGATGCGTAAAACCTTAGGCTCGAAAGAGCATGTACTTTCTTTTTCGCATGACCGTATATAGAAAAAAACCTTGGGGTAAATATTTTTCAAAACAGGGTTGATGAAAAACTTATACCTATCACATCAGACAGAAGCCTCACCAGAATCCAGCCAAGGTTAACCCCAGAGTAGCCCTGGGCTAAACACAAAACTGACTTTGTGATCTGCACTGCGTCCGACTTCAAAAACTACCTTCAACACTTTTAAAGCAGCTCGGTCTCATGTGATTTGTTTCTGCAAATTTGGCAATCTTTTTCCCATACCATGTCTTCCCACAGGAGAAGCAGCATTAACATAAATTGAAGCCAGTTTCAACACCTCCTTTATGTCGATGGCACACTTACACAAGCTGCCTCTTGCTGCCATCAAACACTGCTACTTAAGGAGATTTTCTAAATGTTCTCCCTTGAGTGCTATAATATTTGGATTGCAGCTCAGCAAACGCCAAATTTTCGAATGCTTTCATTGTAAGCAGGTGAAACAGGGAAAAACAAAACTGTGATAGAAGAGACAGGATGATGGAAAGGAATGAATAATGTTCAGCAACTGAGGGGACAAAAGAAGAGCAGAAGCTGGCACACATTGGCTTGCAACAGCAGCGTACAGTCATAATGGAGAAGACAGATATAGATGTGTGGGGGAAAAAACCACAGCTAGCACTCTAACCGAATGCGGATTCATTACTGGAAATGTTTGTGAGAACCTGAGCACTTGTGGTACAATTGATACAGAAGCAGAAAACCCAAGGTGGTTGGAGTTTTCAGGTTCGCAGACAAACCAACACAGATGAAGAATCAACACAAATCGAAGCCCCAAACTTAACGACTGCCTGGTGTTGTTTTATTTTTATTTTTTATATTTTCAGTTCAGTGCAGAACTAGGGTTACTGAGTGCTGAGGTACTATATATATGGCTTTAATATCCTCTGTCTGATCACTTGTTAGGAGGACAGAAAAGATGATCCATGGCTATTCATCCTCATCACGGCTGCTTTTGTCAATTTGTCATATTATCGATTGGACCTAGAAGCCAAATCTCTGCAGCGTCCGAACAAAGATGAAAGAGGAATAAAGATGGTACATCTGCAGTTTGACCGTCACACAAGATGGCTTAGGCCTGCACCTCTGTGCTTGTGTGCGTGATATGTTTGGAAGAACACTTCTGTGGTTCGCCCCTTGATACATCCACAACATAGATGGATGAGGCACACCAAAACAATATACCCTCTGACCTAGATACTAATAGAACGGCCCTGGCCTTCAGTCGCTTGCTGCTGTTCATACCACACTCTCTCGCTCACGAGAATCTACACAGTAAGAGAAGGATTACTGCGTTCCTTATATGATGTAAATGTTTTAAGTGGTGTGTTGCTCCCGGTTTTATGGACATAACTTCCTCTTAGGGAACAAAAAACCAAGTCCCTGAAGATGTTCAGCCTTAGGGTCACAAACTAGTTTACTCCTTCGGCCAGTCCCAGTCCTTAGTTTCTTCTTCTTTGTCGTCGTCTTCTTATAAAAACATGACGTGTGTGTGTCTGTGTGTGGTGATAGGTCCACACTCTTGCATGCCAAAAAGCCATTTTTGCCCATTTTATCCCTTTTCATTTGTAACACATGCCTTCATGCACGCTGTCCACATAACCTAGAGTGGTTGGCTCAGTGCATGTTTTCTCACACTGCTGTGTTTGTGTAAATACCGGCATTCACAGTGAGACTGTTTGCCAATATTAAATATGGGAATGTTTGCTCTGTCTGATAGACCAGCTACTGCTAATGGCACTGTGTGAGTGTGGTTTATTTGTAGGGATGGGTATCGTTTAGGTTTTATCCGATACCGGTGCCAAACCGGTACTTTTGAAACGGTGCCGGTGCTTAAACGGTGCTCAAACCAGTGCTTAAAGAATGGAGAACACAAAATTGGTCCAAAAACCTCTCATGTTCAGCTGTATTTTTTGTAAAAAGATAACAATGTTAGCCTTTTCTGCAGCTATAGGGCATATATGGTATCACTCTTGGCTGGAAGCAGTGCTTAAACAATGGAAAAAACACAAAATTGGTCCAAAAACCTCTCATGTTTAACTGTTTTCCACTTTTTCTTTTGGTCATTTTAGCCTTTTTGGCCAGGGTGAAGGGAGTATCTGCTATCAAACAAGAAGACAATGTTTGCTAGTTCACCTTACATGCATTAATTTAATAACGTGGTTAGCCTACTCAACATAAATTACACACGAACAACATTAAGCTACTCACGCAGAGAAGAACGGCTGCTGCTGCCATCATCATCCTCATCATTTCTGCTACACTGGCAGGGCTAGGGGCCAGGACTCTCCTCTCTGAGTTTTTGGGGGATGTTGCTAACTCCAGGTCCGATAACAGGCACCACACCTGCAGTAGATGTGCTCGGTGTGAGGTCTCGCAGCAAACTATTAAACACGGCGCATTTCTCGGCTTTAAAAAAAACGCTATGCGTCGCCAGGTGTTTCATCGGATTCGAGGTGTTACCTCCTTTGACAGTATCACAGTATCAGCTTAAAGCACTTGTTGCAGGCTGCTGAGTTTGCATCTTTTGCTGCGAAGTACAGCCAGACTTTTGACCGCTTCGTCTTGGGCATTTTTAATCTGTAGCTCTGCTCTAAAAGAACTTACGTACCTGGACCCGCCTACTATCCTCGGAAACGTAAAATGATTGGCTAGAATTGGCTCAGGGAAAAAAAAAAAAAAAAAGCACCGAAATAAAGCACCGAAATGTGCGCTGCTTTTCGGTCTGGTTACTACCGTTTATGTCAGAACCGGTGCCATCATGGCACCGGACACCGGTACCCATTCCTATTTATTTGTGAGATGAGGTTCAGTGTTGCTGGAGCTGCTCCTCAACTTATTGACAGAGGGAAACAGAGCTCTTGGTGAGGGTGGCTTACCCCTGAATTATCTCTGTCTTGCATTCACCTCCAGGCTGTCTCAGATCCTCAGCCATCTGTCTTTCTGGTCAGGTCTTAAGAAGTGCTGCCTGCATTTGACCATCACTGAGGTGTGCTGGGGTAAAGAGGGGAATAAATTAAATCCCATTGCTGAATATAAAGCTCACTTTGGACTAGGTCCTTATGTTAACTTTATACAAAAGATGGATGTGGAAAACATTACAGTATCCATAGGCTTGTGGATTCCCACGATTTTACTGATGTTATTGTCACAGCGGGGTGCGCCGGTGTGTTTGAGGAATGGACCCGAATGCAGACACCGAAGGAGATGGAACTGGGTTTCAAGCAAAAAGCGAGCCGTTTATTCAGGCTGATTAACATGAATCACAAAAGTAAAGCAAAAGGCAGACAGTGGCAAAACTAAACTATGATAACTGTGACTAAACTGTGATGAATCTGATGACAGGCATGAACATGATTCAGCCCAGGAGCGTGCGAGAAACTATGAACAATAAGAACATGAAACACATGAGCAGAATCATGACATACATGGAACTTGATGTAATGTGGTGGGAGGAAACACAGACGACCTGACAAAGAATGAATGAAACACAGAGACTAAATAAACACAGGAGTGATCAGGGGCAGTGGAAACACATGAGGAAACAGCTGACATAAATAAATCATAATGACATCACAGGGGAAGTGTAAACTAAGCTCATGGAACATGGAAACAAGACTTTCAAAATAAACAGGAGACATGACGGGACACAGACATGACATGCGCTTGACCACAAGAAACACGCGACAGACATGAAACATGACAGGTTGACCACGCAAACCAAGAAGGGAGACTAAAGAGGGTGATGGGACAAAGGAATCTAATGAACAGAACTAAAGACTGAGCAACTTAGGAGCTTAAAATAACTAGATGAACTTAACATAAATGAATCAAAATACAAGGAAACTCAAATCCTAACTAATAATAGCAACAACAAAAACTAAACACACCTTCAATAATAATATAAGAATTCAGCAATACAAAATGAACACAGACGTTTTCATCCCAGCTCGTAAAGTTGTTCGTCCACACTGAAACGGCCGAAAATGCTTATGTTCCAGTACTGCGCATGCGTGAAACGCAAGAAGATTCGGCCTGCGTTAAATCTGTCTGCTGTTTATTTACTTTCTGGCTCTTTGAAACGTCGCGGAAAAATGTCGAGGAAAAGTTTTTTAAATGGACTAACAATGAGGTGGAGCTGTTGCTGCGAGTAACACAAAAGTACGAAGTTGCAAAAGTGAGTGAGAATGAAAGAATTTGAAGAAAAGCTCTCTGGAGCATGTACAAGCTGATCTGAATCTTTAATAGGACTGTCAAAATTGAGAGCGAACAAAACAACTGCTGTGTAATGCCCTCTGCTGTCTTAGTTTAATTGGTCACGTGACTGCATCATATGACTAAAATGCGTCATCGTTTCTGAAAGCCTGTGGTTACGCTGTCCACACTGCGACGCGAAAACGGCATTTTCAAATGTATCCGCTTTGGAGAGAGGTTTTTAAAAAGCTCTGTTTTCCTTGACCAAAAACGCCGTCTCAGTGTGGACGGAAGGCCAAAATGGAGAGAAAAAGATGCGTTTTAAACGAAAACGTTTTAGAGTAGACATGGCCTTAGACAGTGTTGGGGAGTAACGGAACACATGTACCGCCGTTACATATTTAAAATACAAAATATGAGTAACTGTATTCCGTTACAGTTACCGTTTAAAAAGGTGGTATTTAAAATACAGTTACTTTGTTGAAATAAATGGATTACACGGCGGTATTTTCCTGTTTCATATTGTCGCGGGTCAGGACTGTTTGGGTTTGTTTGACAGCTACGCTCTGTTGTTCCAGGGGCAGCGTTATGGTTGCCATGGTTACAGGGTGACGCGCGCTCTCTCTGCGACTGTGTGTTTCCTGGGTGACAGAGCGCCTTTTTGTTGTTGTGCTAAGCTAATAGGCAGAATGCTACAGGCATCGCCCTAAAGAATGTAGCCTGATGGGCAGTGTAGTCCGTGCTGCAGGGAGAATGGACTGCCATACCCGTTATGTGTCTGTGAGCGCGAGGAGGGAGAAAAAGGAGAGTGGAAAAGTACGAGTTATCATCGAGCAGAAACGGGAGCTGGAAGCATGTAAATATAATAATAACCACTGCAGCCAAGAAGAGTGCCTGAGGAGCCCAGTTGTAAGTAAGCTATTAAGACTCGACTGTACACTGTGTTCGTGTTTTCCTCCGAAACAATAAGTTCCGTTGGAGCAGCCTTTCAACGCCTCTCTCTGTCTCAAAGTTGACCCAGACAACAAAGTAAAGCTATTTTTCGGCTACGAGCCCGACACGAACCCGCCGTATTAGCCAGAGGTCCCTTTACTACGGTTCGGAGCCGCGGACCTTCAGTAATAGTAATAAATCACACAGCAATAGGACATTCATGTAGTTGTAAAAAGCATGATAATATATTAAGTAATCCAAAGTATTCAGAATACGTTACCCTCATTGAGTAACGTAACGGAATACGTTACAAAATACATTTTGGGGCATGTATTGTGTAATCTGTAGTGGAATACATTTTAAAAGTAACCTTCCCAACACTGACCTTAGATGCCAAGAAACGACACCAAAGCATTATCAACAGACATAGGTGCTGTGATGTTACTACGGTTTGTGACCTCCATTTTTGAAGCCTCGAGTCAACCAAATATATTTCAGCTTCTTCTTAACATCTTGATAACTCCCTGGGAACTCTGAGTCACCGTGAGTTTGTTCAGAGGGACGTTTTGTCAAACAACATAGAGGAGTTATCAGATGGAAGGACTGCTCATGCTCAACAAGGAAGAGACAAGAGAGAAAATCCAGTGGTGACATTTAGCTGCGAAGCATTGCCCTTTAACAAAAGTCAATTGAACAGGAACACACAAAGGTCAGTGTGTTTAGGCTGGCCCTCATGATGAGCTATAAACTGCAGCACAGCGATGGCATGCTGACATGCAGGTGATTCACCTGTAAACAACACTGTAAAGATCTGTTGCAACAAAATGAGGGAAAACGGTATTGGGAAGATATTCCATATACACCGAAATGAATGTCAAAATCTTCAGCAGCTTTTCTCATTTAGTTCACCGGTCTGATGCTCTGAACTTTTGATCCAATCTAGTTTTGAAACCTTGCATTTCACAAAGCATTCCACGATAGATTGATGCAATGTACACGGCAGTCTTTGTTAGAGCTTCTTTTCAGTTTCTTTCCACTTTAAGCTCCAGCAAAATAGGGTTTTTTTTTCTTTTCATAGAAAACACATTTTCAGAGGCTGGATGTCAGTATTAAACAGATGTTTTTACTGTAATTGTGTTTGGCATGTGTTCTTGAATAGTAAACTTGTCTCACTTTGATGTCAGATGTGTGATGGGAATTGTAACTGTTACTGGAAATCCACATTGAAGTGTTTGGTCCTGTTAACACTCAAACCTTCACTGATTTACTTTACAAAGGTTGTTTTCAAGAAGGCTACAACACATTCTCTTTATTTACACATTTCCCCCATCCGCCTTGGCAGGCCAGAGAGACCTAGGAGGATACAATGAAACAGGAAAAATATCACTGACACAGGTATGGAAGCATTATGCATTCACTTAATGAAATCATTTTTCCCTCTTTTGTAGGAATGAAATAATCAAGCTAGAAATTTCAAGACATGGTTTCCTTATAAATTCTTTTTCTGAAATTTTCAGAAATCCAAGAACATCTTGGAAATTTTGAGAAAAAAAAATTCATTAAAAACAACATTAACGTCCTAAAAGAACCTCTACTGACTTGAAAGCTCGACTTCATGAACTACAACGACCCTCCAGCTACTACAGTTTTCAAACTGGAGCCAGTTTTCAGTGCATTGAGTAATCCACTCTGTGACTCAATGCACTACAATGCAGACTGAATGATTAACTGTAATTTCTGTGAGACAGACAAGGAACAGACAGCTTTTTGTGTGGATTGATCCTTTTATGTGGCCTGATGGCTCACATTTATGTTTGTGGATTTTACTGCTTGTTTTGTGCTTTTCCTCCCTATTAAAGCAATAAAGTTTTTCTGTTTACTAAAGGTAAAACTGAAAGTTTGGCTTCTTTAGGGTGTCAAACGTCTTCACAATTCTGAAGTTACCCGAGGCATCTGGCTCTAGGGTTTCTATAATTATGGATCATTGCCTTGCATAAGTTTTGACATGCATCATATTTTCCAATGGTATCTGTCCTAAACATTTAAAGTTTGGACTTATTAAAAAAACGAGTGCTGCATTTTCAGGATCTGTGGGGAAAAGAAACTTTGTTTCTTCCACTGGCTTCTACCTGTGTAGAGACAGGTGGACACAGCACATCAGCAGTTTAACTTCAAAGATAATCTCATTTACACACAACTTTTCACCTCAGGTATGCCGATAGAAGCTAAGCATCATTTCATCTGCAGCCAAAACCTCCTCCTTCAGTTGACGGGCAATACGTCCTATTCATAGATGCTTTTTCAAATTATGATAAATATGATTTACATTAGCATACATTGAGCAGCAGGGAAATATAAAACACTTTCACCATAGAATAGTTGAAAAGCAATTTTAATTAACAATGTTTTACATTTCCATACTGAATACTTCCATTAATGTTCCAGCTATGGCGAGCATTCGTCTGGGGCTTATTCAATCAAAAGTTAATTAAGTTTTGTTTGAATTAATACAAATGCATTACAAATAAAGGATTAGCATCTCAGATACCTACCACTTTTATCAATTACAATACTTTTGAAGCACAGAAATTTAATTGGAAACTAACCGGCTCTGCTGGTAAAAGCAGAAAACAACAAAGCCTTTATCACACGGTGAAATGGGCTTTGGTTTCAGAGAGTAGGAAAAATGTTTTACAGCTCAAATTATCATGGCATGACAGTGTTTAGGATAATTTGCCCCTGAAGGGTTAAATACAACAGGTTTGTGACAATTTATCATAACAAAAGAGTATTTTACCCACCTCGGGTACACAGGTACTCCACTTTGAACATAGCTTAAACCTTAACAGTACATGCTCACCATTACACACATTTGCTTTACCCCATTTCACCTTTTTTGCCTCATGTGATCTGTCTCCTGTGTGGATCTCAGAAGTTTGACTCAGACTTTCCTCAACCTCCTCTCGCTTCTATCATCCGACTCTCATGCCGCCTCCTTTCTCTCTGCCCCACCTCTTCCCCATCTTCCTTTTCCTTTCTCCTTGTCTGCCATTCTTGCTGGTGATGAGAAGCATTATTTCTCAGAGCTTTTACACCCAGGAGGCCGCTGCCTGGCTTTTGGCAGACGTTGATAAGGGATGATGCTGCGGTTGCCAAGCCATACAAATTATTTCAGGAATAAAGAGATCAATAGCATCTTTTAGCAAATCCTCCCCCTTCCCAGACCACCGTTCATCCCGAGTTTATTTTTCACTGGCAGAACAAAAGTTAGAGGAAACAAAGAAAAAATCTGAGGGAGGCAAGTTTTAAACTGCGTAGTGCACCAGAGGTCATTCATAAGAAAGAAAGGAAAGAAACAGAAAAACCAAATGTCAGCTTTTCTGTTTGCTGAAGGTGCCAAGCTACAACTCACACATGTAGACACATAGGTGTGTTTCTGTCCAGTGTGACTGACAATGTAAGGATGCTGTATGTAATAATACTGTTAGGTTTATCTAAGTAAAACCCTTTGCTTAGATACATTTGTTTTTTAATATTATGTTATTTTTAAGCCTTTTTGTGAATGAATTAGTGTAAATTATTTTGATATGATATATTTGTTTGTATGATATATTTGCAGGTTGTTGTAGCCAAGCTTAGTTTAAACAATGGAAATTATGGGATCGGGTAACTGTTAAGCATAATGGTGGCTCTGCTGTGCAAAGGATCAGGAACACATGGGCATGTAGATTTTTCAAACAAGCTTTCATGAGTGAATCATGGATCCTACAACTTTTCCAAATGTGTTCATATGTCACCTACAGTAGTCCTACCACCAGTGTTGGGTCCGTTACTCAAAAAAAGTAATGTATTACACATTACTCCTTACTTTAATTAAACGCAGTGCAGTACATTGCTTAATTACTTGCCACAGAAACTAATTCATTACACTAATTTGATGTTTGTGTTACTCCGTGAAATGACCTGAAGGACATTGTGACAAAATTATCAGTTAGCAATGTAAACCTGAAGCTACAAGTCCACACAAAGACACAAACACAAATCCTATGAGGCTAAAATTGACAACACAACAACGTTCAACCCTGAATGCTCATCACTGCCTTTGTTAGCTTTTTGTAGCTGCTGTTGGCATGTACTCAGCTTTAACATGATTTTGGATATTTGGCTAGCTTTGTGTTAGCATGCTGTCTGTGCAGATGCTTGTAATATTCACGTGACTGCAGTAACATGTTACTGCACCCAACCCTGCTCACCACCAGTTTGATACTGATTGAGCATGAACACTAACGTTTCTTGCCTCTGGCTGAGAAAAAGTTTCTGTTCTCTACTTCTACATCATTTCCTCTGGGATTAATAAAGTATTCTGATTCTGATTCTAGGGTTTCTGTTACTTTGTTTGGTTTTCCTTCTGTTTCCTTCTGTCAAAATGCTGCAGCATGAAATAGCGCAGTATGCTCAGTCTGAGGAGACAGCTGCTAGAGCATAAGGCGATCAAGGACCTAATGCAGTTAGCTAGCAAGCTAAATGAATCAGTGAAATCCAGAAAAATTTTCATAGGAGAGCATTTTTATTGTTTGCTCAAAATGTGGCCCAGATGTAAGATTTATACCCAGTCATGGCATTAAAAAAATATATGATGGGGAAAAAATAGGTTGCAGTTTTGGAATTGGAGTTCTAATTGATGCCAGTGTTGTAACAGGATGTGAAGTAGTGCGATTCTGATAAAGTGCATCATTTGGTTATCAATGCAGATATCACGGGAAACTGAACTGTGAACCCATATATGTATTTTATTTAAATGAACTATTTATTCCACTTGTAAGACAAAACTAGTCAAATATGTTTGTGAGGGACTGCGGCTTACAGGCTTACAGGCATCAGAGGGACAGAGGCAGAGGGCAACAGAGCATATATAGGTCAAGCAAAACAGAGGAGACAGGTAAGTATTTCAACTGTGAGCTTTGTTGTTGTACAAGAGTGTATATTCCTCCTTTAAATACGTGTAAAACTTTTTATTGATAGGATTAAAAAAATCACAAGTTCTTGTTGTTAATGTCATGACTTGTTTAAATTTTTAACAGAGCCTCCTAATATATCATATGTATAGTATTATTGTTATAGTATTGGCTTTTCTAAAATAATATACCAATACTATTGTCTACATTGTGCTATGTAGCAATATGACAAACTGTTCAGCACCTTGGACAGACAAGACTGTGGGCTGATGGTTTTTGATGAGAGATTAGTAAGATATCGTATTTAGTCAGAAAATACTATAGTTATACTATGTAGGTCTATAATTATTTTTTAAACAAAAGGCACCAGTTTCCCAAAGGTGTATTCTATACATTTGTAATTGATTCTTTAAAAGTTACAATCAGTTCAACTTGCAGAGTAAGGTAAGTCATCAGGTAAGGTTACACTGTCATGTGTGCACATATGCAGTAGCTGTATGATTTAGTGAAGTCTAAAGAGAGTGCACCTGTAGCTGTTTACCTGTTTAATGATCTCATCAGCCAGCCTGAAGTGACATTTGCAATAATACTGTAGCTCAGTCAGATTTCTACAGCAGCAGATGCCTGCGACTACACAAAGTCAATTCTGTTTGTCATTATAATAAGAAATGTTTGGTCTGGTTACAGATTTTTCTTATTCTGGCATTTAAACCTATTATGTTTGAACAACAAACTTGGCCACAATAAACAGGAGTAGTGGCTGTCTTCACATTTCCACCAATCGAGCAATGTGACACATTTCCCCCAGGTGTGGAAACTTGAGAACAAAACCATTGTCAAACAATCAGGAAGACATTTCATCTCTTTCTGATTAAATGCTTTGTTCTAGCTAAACCCTCTACTCCACATCACTCACCCAAACACAGGTTCTTTTTATCTCTCCCATTGTTAAGTTATGAAGGAGGGATAAACATTTGCACAAGCTATTATTATTATCTAAACCCACTGGCATTATTAGGTTGCTAGTACGAGGTTGGGCCCCCATTTGCTTTCAGATCTGCCTCAGTTCTACATGCTAAGGTGCTTGAAACATCTCTTAAAGATTGTAGTCCATGTTGGAATGAAAGCATCACACATGTGCCGCAGATTTGTTGGCTATATATGCATGATACAAATCTCCAATTCCTCCAGGTGGTCTATTGGATTGAGCACTGATTGAGAACCAGCCATCAGAAGATGGACATGGTCAGCAGCAGTAGGGAGATACAAGGCAGGTTCGATACCTGCTGTTTACATCTCATGTTGTGTTTTCATTAAATTCTGACCCTACCATCTAAATGTGGCAGCAGGAAAAAGAGAATCATCGGCTCAGACAAGAATTTTTCAATCTTCTATTTTCATATTTTCCCAAGCACCTGTTAACTGTAGCCTCTGTTTCCTGTTCTTGGCTGACAAGATGAGCAGCCAGTGTGGTCTTCTGCTGCTGTAGCTGATCTCCCTAGAGTACCATGTGCTATACATTCGGAGATGCTCTTCTGCATGCTTTGATTGTAATTAACGGTTATTTACTGTTGCTTGCCAATTAGCTTGAAACAGCCTGGCAATTATCCCCTGAATTCTGGCATCAAAAAAACATTGTAGCCTGGAGATCTGCTAGTAACTGGATATTTTTGCTTTTTTGGACAATCCAATGTAAACTCTAGAGATGGTTGTGTGGGAATATCCCAGTACATCAGTTTCTGAAATACTGGGACTAACCGTGCCATTTTTAAAGTCACTTAAATTACCTTTCTTCCCCATTCTGATGCTAAGTTTGAACTCCAGCAGATCATCTAAACCATGTCTACATGCAGGGAATTGTTGCCATGTCATTAATGTAGATTAAATATCTACATTAACGAGCAGTTGCACAGGTATACCTAGTAAAGTAGATGATGAATCTATAGCTAAAGTTTTAATTTGAATGACCTGTAGTAGTCTAGTGTGGTTAAAAAAAATGTGCTGGTGGTATTACCCTAGATGGGTGAAATGTAAAGAATTGCAATTTCTAACGTTTTATAATGTATTCTGCCCCTAAATAGTGATCTTTTACAAACAAGGTTTTGTTCTTAAGTCTAAATAATCAGTGAGTAAGAGAGGTGGGAGGCTCATTAAAAAGTAACCTTTGTTAACTCTTTAATTAAACATGATTCAAAATAAACAACTTCACATTCTGAGATTTATAATGATTTTTTGGAATTCATATTACCTACTTTACAAACAAATCCTGCAGCAGTTAAGTTTTTTTTAATAATGAGATTTTTTTTTCATTGTCAGTGGCACCAAATATTTGCTGAACTTTTCATCCAGCTCTCCTAAATGGTTTATTAGTTAAGGTCATTCTGGTGCCAGTAGCACTAGATTTCTACATATATCCTGCTTATGCGCCACGGATAATGATCTACAGAATCTCTCATACATCTTTCTGTGTAAATGAAAGAAACGGCTGGACATGATGGGATTTCTACAGCCCTAAATGAGACATGGGAATGAATGATGGAGCATTAGGACGGTAGTCTTTGTCATCTTCGGCCATGTCGCAGCTTCATATCAATGTGCTAAATGGCCCATTACTCATCATTGGAAATCAGTGAATGCGTGCGTGTATATGCAAGTGTGCGTTTGTGTGCGTGCGTGCATGCAGAGAGACACAGAGATACAAACAAAATGATGCCTAGCCTCTATGCATGCCTGAGGTTTCTGTGTAGGCAGGCTTTTGTAAAGAAATACTGTACAGGAACTTATCACATCACCCACTCTGGTTATTAGATTGCTACGTTTCCCTTTTCTTGTTACCTTTAAAAAAAGTGAAATGAGAGACAGAATGGTATCCTTTGCAGTTTTAAAAATTAATGATGACAAGTGAGGGCTTGGTATTTTTTTATTTTTCTGAGAAAAATCTTACATTGTGACAAGATACGGAGATAAGTGTGTGTTCTGTTTTTTAATATATCCATGTCTTTTTGTTATGTTTGCTACCATCTAAAAGAATAGTTATTGTGTCAAACGCACAGTCTGACACAGTTTCATTACAAAAGAACAGCTTCTGGCAAGATGCCCTTGAAAATGGCAATTAACCCCTAGCTGCTGCAGTGGTCCAGCACTGCAGCTTGCCTTAAACACAACTCTAAGTGAAAAGTGTTAATGAAAAATATTAAGTCAGACCTAGGCAGCCTAGAGGTTGGAGAATGACTGAAAGGTTGCCAGTTTGGGTTGAGAAAAGAAATAAAAAGAGCTCCCTGCTCCCTCAACAACTGTTGCCAATTTGTCCTTGAGCTGAGAAGGAAACCCCAAATGGCTCCAGTGGAACTGCTCAGCAGCTAATGGCAGAAGATTGGTGACTGCTGTGGGCAGCTCCCAGATGGGGATGTAAAATGTGTGCTTGCTGCTGTGCAACACTTTACTGAAAGATTTTGCAAGCTTAGTCAAATACATACAACATATTTGAACAGTTTATGTAGAACACAGTGGAGTGTTTACTTGCAATTTACTAAAAACTGTATTATTATTTTGTCTGTAAGCAGCACAGCATAGAATTACAGAAATAACGTTTTAACTACCCATCCATCAGTTTTCTTCCACTTATTCAATTTACTGGGGCCAATACAGTTTTTACTAACAAGTGGTATTTACCAAGTGTTTGTTGATCAGTCTCTAAACCCTGCACGATTGGGGCTTTAGTAGCCGATTTCACAGCAACTGCGAGTAATCTCTGCTAACAACTCTCAACCGGTCATGGAATACACATTATTTTTGTAGAAACTGGTGGTTGTCACCAACTGGTCTCATGGCCCATGTGACTGGAGTCACTGGTCTTGTTCCTGACCTGATGCGCCATCTTTTGGCTTGATCGCCACCAGAGATCCTCAACTATGAGCTTGTGCCAGTTTGACACAGAATTTTGTGCTTTGTTACAGTTTTGGTTGGGAACATTGGTCAACAGTGGCAATAGTAGCAGCTGAGTTGAAACTAAGAAGAAACCCCATGTGTCTCCAGTAGCAGTGCCCAGCAGCTAATTATGAAGCTGGAAATTCACTCCTGCTAGTGGCAAGCACAACATTTCTGTGAAGCAGTTAAAACTTATCGTGGAGACAGGTGCAGCAGTGCACAAGGAGATTTGAAGGGGGAAACAACAAAATTTAAAGAATGTTTTACTTTTTTAAGGGCACAGTCAAAGAACTACATCCTATATAATTTATTTCTATATTCCAGCATGGTGAAATCACACGATTTACAGATAACATATATGCTTGTTATTTTGGCTTGTAAACACAGATGTTAACCCTAGCTTTAACCTTTTAGTGTGTCATTTTAATGCTGTGTAGTAACAAATAACCTCAAAATGCAAAATGCACCTAACGGGCATATTATTCATAAGTTATCCCATGTTGTACAGACAAGAGTAATTAGTTTAGCTTCACATAAGATGGGAATTGGGAGGGTGCGTTTGTGTGTGTGTGTGTGTGTGTGTGTGTGATTAACACACTGTATTTCATTTGTTTTGTCCATAGAACAACTAACCTGTATAAATGACAGTTTTCCTAAGCTGAGCTGTCTGGCTTTTGAAAATGTTTCTCACAGAGCAAAGAGGGTGTTTTTGCCGTTTTTCTGCCTAAACCCATAATTTGAGGTGCAAAGCCCACTTGTCAAAGCAGACATACCTATGACCTTTCGTATGATTGAAACCAGCCATGGTACGGCACATCATATTATTTGATGTCCTTGCCTTGATCGGTGCAATCATTCAAGCATTAAATGTCTACTTTATAGCTATTCTGAATGTCATTCTCCCTAGTTCATCTTTTTGAAAAGGAAGGTCTTCAGCTTTGAGTGAGCAACCCTGCGAAGCAGAGCACATCTCAATCCAACCTGTTCTACACAATTTCACAGCACAAAAAGAGGTGAAATGCTCTGATTTCTTTCTCTACATTTTTGATTTACTATTAAACCAAACAATTGCTGACAGACTATGTGTCACCCACTGTCTTGGTAAAGATAGCAGAGCACTTTCACAGGAGGCATAAGAGGGGAATTCAGTTCAAAGTCTACCATTATTTGATGCATTTGTCTCTTACAGCTTCTGCTGTAAGCACCTGTAGTGCTTTTTTACGTTGTCAGTGCCATCTTAAAGTTCTTTAAATTCATTTCTTGACCCACTGTGACAACAAATTAGAATGTCGTCTAATGTCGTCGAATTAGACGAGTGTCGTCGAATGTTCACAATTCTGACACGATGACCATAAAAATAACAGTGAAATAACAAATGAAGATAAAATACTTTTTCCTCAAAATTCAAATAGGAGCTTTAAAATTTAAATGGCTAAATTTAGAAATAACTCAGTGAAGTCAGTTATTCATGACGTACAAAAAGTACAGTCAGATGATCGTAATAAACACCTTGTATTAGGTCAACTGACTCATTTCATCAAGGACGTCACTGGAAAAAAAATCTACATGAAATTTGTGAAACTTCTAAGACAGAAAGATCAAAAACAGCACGGTGCAAAACACATGCACTACTTTATATGTATAGATATGTATAGAGAAGCACCTCCAAGTCACATTTGGCATTCATTGGAAGGCTGCGTAAAGCAGACAGGATAAGTGCCTTTTTCTTCTTCCAGAACCATGACAGCAGCATTTTATATCACCTTAGGATGTCTGCTGCAGGTATACTGGAGAATTAGTACAGGTAGAGAAAGTTTACATTGATAGTCATAGTTTTACTAGTTAAAAAGTACATTAGAATATTGGTTCATGGTAAAATACCTGTGTTTGTAGTGTGTGGTTTTGCTATACTAATTTGTTATATGACTGTGTGTAATATGAAAGGATAAAGGGTATCATTTGTAGCTGTAGTCCTTCTCAGTATGTAGCATGTCTCGGCTAACTGTTGTGATTTTACAGCTCACATTTTTACTTTTTCTTTTGAATCTTCCAGTTTTATTTTTTGGCCACAATACACATCCCAATGGATGCTGTCTGCTCAGCACTACTTAAAAACCAGCTGATGAAGATGGAGAAGTACCTAGCACCAGCTAGCACCAGCTGGTTAGCTGCTAGGTGCTTGTTAGCTGCCATGTGCATCCGCTGCCAGGTGGTTCCCCGGAATTGTGCATTCATCTGATTCTGTCATCCTGATTCTGTCACATTGCAAACTAAATAGCTGTTATCATTTTATCCTTAGGTTATCTAAGTGTTTGTGACCTGTTGTTGTACATAACAGTTGATTATTCATGACCTTTGGAAAAATAGTTTGAGAAACAAATCTCAATTATTTTAACCCCAAAACTGGTTGATTTTTAAAGAAAATAACTGCAATGTAACAGAATAAGAAGTTTTAAGTTACTGTCAGAGTTACAACCTTACCCTGGTTATTATTTCTGATGTTTTTCACAGCGGCTTTTTCAGATCTGGTATCACCAGTGTGGTTTTTTTTATATCTTTATAAACACACCTATTGTATGTCCATCTGGCAAACAAGAATACTTATTATTCTTGCTTTTCAGCTCAACACTGGCAACTGGAATTATCATGTTAAGGACACAGCTGCTGCTGGGCAAAATGAGCCAAATGCCTGAAATGGTGCAGCATCAAACCTTCTATTAAAACAAATGCAGAGAGTGGGTGGTTACACTTAGCGCTTATTCACCATCTGAAAATATAATTATAACAACAGCTGACACCATTGTTCTCACTTTAAACTTTTCTTTGAGGCTGCCAACACCTGCCGGGGTGAATTACACTAATGATGAGCACTCACAGTCACAGTGATTGACATTTATCTAAGTTCACTTCCACTACACATAATGTGTTTTATTTTTTTCTTCTTCTCTCCCACCCTTAAAACTTGGGCCTTTTAGTTTGCTTTCCTTGCGAATTTATTTATGCATCTCCAGGTGACGGTGACTAGCAGAGAGCAGAGACTGTGAGACAAACAAAGAATTAGAAAAGCCACAGTGAGAAGAAGAAAAAGTTGAGAAAGGGAAAGCAGAGGGGTGTGAAGTCTCATTTAGCTTCAGCCGCAACAGAATCTTTCAGCTTCACTGGTTGGTTTTGATAGAACAGGAACAGCCGGGCTCCCCCACGGAGAAAGGGACCAGCACAGTGAGATGAAATAGCTTTTTCAAAACACCCTGATCACGCATTACAGCAAATTACTTCCCATCACACTGAAAAAAAGAAATAATAAATAAAAGAAATCAGTGTGCATATTCAGTGAACCATGGCACTACAGTCTGTGAGGGTGCAATGTGGAGGCTGATTTGTACTATACAAATGAGGATCCGGGAAATGTGTGTGATTGTAAAGCGAAACTGCATACGTATAAGTTTTAAGAAGGGACTTCAAATAAAAGTTGCATTTAATAGACACGTCTATGGCTATTACGTCTTGCGATGCACTTCATGTATTCATTAAGCCTGATCCATATTGCTAATTAACTTCCCCTGTGTGAGGCTTATCTCAAATTGCCTGTGTGCTGCACAGCTGTTCAAGAAGCATCTTTAAAAACTCTACGCTTTGTAAGAAAGTCTCCTAAAAAAATATCCTGCCTCGGGGAAATTTTTTTTCTACACCATGCAGTGACTTACAAGAAACTTGGATGAAAGCAGTGAATGTCAACTGTTCCAAAGTTATGAGTGGAAATTATGCATGCGTCAATGTGTCTGTAACTGGCAATTCAGGAGGCTCAAACTGGAAGGGGCTCCAACATTGACACGGCACTCCTGGTACTCACCCAAATAAGCATCCCCTGTTTTTGTGTGTGTTTTGCTTAATTTTATAGTACTGTTATTTTTCAGGGCATCTAAGAGGAATGGTTCATGTTAGCGCCCCATGCTTCTTCACTCATTCAGTCTTTCTGTTTCAATTTAGTGCATAATGCTTACTTAAATAAAAAAGAACAAAATTAAAGAGGCCCAAGTGTTTTGTTCAGTTGGCATGTTGGTGCAATGGTTAGCACTGTTGTCCCACAACAAGAAGGTGAGCTAGTGTTCTCCTGTCTGCATGGGGACTTTGGCTTCCTCTTCCTGTGTAACTGGTGATGGGTTGTTTTGGTCTCTCTCCATTGGCCCTGTGACAGACTGGTGACCAGCACACGGGGTATCCCCCTTCTTAAGAACTGGGATGAGCTCTGCATTAGTGTAAAAATATGAATGGGTGCTCTGTTTCTTAAATGCTCATAATAATTATGGCCAAATATTTGAGTAATTAAAAAACTTAAACAGTAAAAAATGAATTGAACAATGTATATCCAACAATTTGCTATCAGCTAGAAAGCTCTGATTCTGGCTTTTTATGGTTTCCAACTAAAAACAACCAATTTTTTTTATTATTAGGAATATTTCTTGTTCAAAATTCTAAGATAAGAACTAATGCAAAAAACCCCAAAAGAACAACAACAAAAAAAACCCTTTTTTCCATCTGAATTAATTTTTTAGTAATGAATCTTTCAGCTCATAATAATGCCAGCGATTATTGGACTTTATGTGACAGTTTTTGTTAAGTGTGAATATTTGCTACAAAAACATGTTAAATAAGAAATTTATATACATTTGATTTATTTAAAATGAATGTTATCATGAAATACTCTTTTCTGTTACACTGTCACTTTGTGGTTAAACATTGTATTATATATGATGGGTAAGTGCACATAAGCTGCTGATTGTGCCTACACACACTGTCTAAAATATAGTCGGGCTTTCTCTCTCTCGCTCTCTGTTCTTTATCTTTGATTGACTGACTGACTGAATGTCAATGAGAACAGATGAATTTTAATGTGATCATCACAGCTACACACCTCCGTCTATTAGCCCCACCAACACCCGATTTTTTTTTTTTTAGATTGCATGGACCAGTCAATCAAATGGCATAAAAGGCAGGTAAATGGGAACTAAAAACAACTTTTTTTTCAGACGATAGAGCCTGCGCCAACGCTCAGTATGAGATGAACAAGGATTGTCTTGAAGTGTTAATTGCGCAAAGCTACTCTAGTCGAGTCCCAAAATAAAAACAGCTGGGGGCTGAGAATTAGCATAATAATAATAATAATAATAATAATAATAATAATAATACACTTTTTCCTTTTTTCCACTAATTCTTCACAAAGTTTACCTTCTACAGTCAAAAGTCAGTGGATTCCTGTGCAATATAAATATCAATCGACAAAAAATATTATCACTTCTTAGTATTTAAAAGGTACCAAACTCATATTTACATATTTGACTTTGCATTTTCCCTTTCTGACACCACAGCCTCATAGAATAGAATAGAATAGAATAGCTATGTGCTTTGTTCATTTAGATTTAAATGTATATATTGCAAAATGTAAATATTTTGCCAGGCTTGTGACACTTGTTTGCTTCACTCGTGTATAAACACAGGTGTGTGTGTGTGTGTGTGTGTGTGTGTGTGTGTGTGTGTGTGTGTGTGTGTGTGTGTGTGTGTGTGTGTGTGTGTGTGGCTTTTTTTTGTTTGTTTGTTTGTTTTTAGTCTTCAATATATCAGTGTTTATATCAGGTTTAATAAATGACATCTTTCAGGCAGATGAGTTACTGAAATTGGTTTCAGTTTTGGACATAAACCAGCAGGTGGCTCCATAAAAGCTGAAGGATCTATTGTGTTGAATCTACACAATCCTCTGAGCACCCTCTGAGAGAGTAGGTGAAAGCAAACGTCAGACTGCACTTGTACATTCAAATGCAACAATATTATTAATATCCACCAATAGTAGCGCAAATTGTTTTGTAACCAAGTATCATAAATATAAGCAGAAAAAAGTTAAACCATCTATTTAAACAGCATTCAAAACAGAAACCTCTGGCTTACACCTCTGACTGAGCTGTGGCTTACACCTCGGTGTAAAGTAAAGGGAGCACTCAGACTGCCATTAATCTTTAGTGCTCTCTGAACATCTCCTTGAAAAGCCTTCATTATACCAATGAGGCTCGATTTTAGACCAAAGTACTCCAAAAACTTTTTAAGATAAAATGGTCAGCACTGTCAAATGGTTCTATTTGGTCTAATGAAGCCAAACTCTGTTCCCTAAGTACCAGAGGAATCCAAACATTGCTGATTAAAGCCATAGCAGCCCTGTGTGTACTTGGTTTTAAAATGTTTCTTGCACAGGCGGATTGTAAGTGGACCATCATGCAGAGACATAATCGTTCACACTGCGTCTCAAACTAGACTTGTCCAGTTGAGATTTCATCACTCAAGATGTCTTTGAAAAGCAAATATAAATGTGGCCAGAGCCTTACCAATCAGTCTGGGCCCTGAAAAATGCTTTGTAATCTAAACAGAGATTGGCTAGACAGTTCCTACTGTCCTCAAAGTCTTATTTCTTCAGAAGCACAGTTATCACAGCTCTTCTGCTTATCAGAGGTAGAATCAGCTATCCAAAGCTTTCACTGTAAACATCAATAGGATCTGGACTGAATTCACTGAAGAAGTTCTTCTAAAACTCAACTTGGAAGATCAGGGCTCAGAACAGAACTCGGAACAGCCTTCCAGAAGTCTCACAAGTTTCTGAGAATTCTTCTCCAATAGCAGACCAGAAAGAGGTGATGTGCTAACTCTATATATTCCCAATCTCTAGTCCCATAAAAAACTTGGACGGAGCATGTATCTGGTTGATGGTCTGGATTCATCAACAAGGTCTAATAATGAACTGTTGACCGAGCTGAACTCTCTAATGTCCCACAAGTATCATAAAGAAACAAACTGTTCTTTTCAGGCTTTTCCGTTCAGAATATCTAAAATACTTTTTTTTTCTGCCAAACAATTAGTTACCTGGGAAGGGGAGTAAATTATTCTCTTAAATGAGACGTTACCTTCTGTCTTCACTATGTAAACTTTTCCACTAATTCCTGTATTTCTACTGTTAATCGCTCTCTAAAGCCAAAAAGAAAAGAACTGCTAGTCAAAGTGTCACTTACATACTATCATAATTTAGACTCTAGAGGTAACAGTTGTTTTGCACTTTCTGTGACTGCAGATTTTTTTTCACACTACATCATGTCTGTATCTGCTCTTTCTGCCAGAATTAACTCTACAAGACAATGTCAAGTCCTTGTTGTAGTAGTTGTTCCAAAATGTGGATAACTCCTGTGAGACACTGCATGCTTAAGCAGAGGAGCTTTACTTTCTGATAGGAGTTTCTCTCTCTCTCTCTCTTTTTAAAGCTGGGTACTAATTTTTTAATGTCTGGTGAAAGTGAGTGTGTGAGAGGGAGCAAGACAGATGAGCCAAACCAGATACATGGGAGTTTACTTTCTAATAACACAAGGCCATAATTTCTGGAAATGAGAAAACTGAGGAGTGCACAAACACACACAACATGATAAATATACCTTAACGGCGTACGGCTGTGTTCATCTGCATTGCAGGCTGACGCTAATGGCAGCTGTCAGCGACGAAGGTGGCTGTGTTATAAGAGACAATGATCTTTGATGTGCTGTTAAAAACACCTGCTAGAGATGCATATAGCTGGAAAAACAATTTTCAGGTGACTCCAAAGCAGGAGCGCTTTATGGAGATGACTTGATATTTTATGCTGTGTATTGCTATGAATAGCATAAAGCTAGATAACTTTGCAAATTAAGAGTAATTATGATAACAAAATGACTTGATTGTTGACTATTTACCATTTAGTCTATAAATCTATACTTAACATATTTTGCAATTAATTGTAAATTAACTCAGGATTGATCACAAATTGATTACATTAAAAAAAATCTGTTGTAAATGTACCTTAACAGTATATTTGTCATGTTTTAATGTTCTTATCATCATGGGAGCATGATATATGCACATGTATGTTTGTTATTATTGCCACAATCCAAAACAATGACAAATACTCTCCAGAAAAAACCCTCAAAGGGACCGTGTGCTTTAAAACAATGCCAAAAGTTATATATATATACTACCACACAGTGTAACTGTGTTTAAACTGCCACAGGGGGGAAATTAAGGCTCACAAAACATCCTCTTCTAAGTTGGATTAAAACAAAAACAGAAATTAAAAACCATAAATAAAAAACACATGTAAAAGTGGGGAGTGTAATACAAACTTAGGACTCCGCCTTAAAGTGCAGTTTGGTTAAAGCTTATACTTTAATAAAAGATTTTAATAATTATTTGATCCCCTGCTGAAAGAATCTCTAATTTTTATGGTAGATTGATTTGAATGGAAATCAAGTATGGCTAGGGGCTCCATGACCTTAATGTGCTTCTTTTTTAGCCACATCTTTGCTGCCTTGGAAGTATGTTTTGGCTGATTGTCATGCTGGACGACCCATCGGCATTGCTCTAGCTGAGGAAAGGAGGTTCCTGTCCAAGATGTTATGGTACATGCCCTGTACTATACACTACCCTCTATTCTACGCAGTTAAGCCATGCTGGCTGTTCCCTTAGCAGACAAACAGCACCAAAGCATAATGTTTCCATCTCCATGCTTGACTGTGGAGGTGGTGTTCTCGGGGTCATACTCTGTATTTCTTTTCCTCCAAATTCTTCTTTCTTGTGTCCTTGTTGTTTAAAATGTATACTGCACAATCATTCCACATCCTTAAATGCATTGAGTTGCTGCCTTTTGACTGGCTAATTAGATATCTGCATTAATGAGCAGTTGAACACATGTAGTGGCCAATGAGTATTAAGAGATTTTCACTGAAAATTTTGCCAATGACATTGTTTGCAGAGTTCTTATCAATTAGGTTAATGGCATTTTAAAAGAAAGGCACTGTGTAAATAAGCCATTGATTTTTGAGCAATGGTACGTGCCCTTTTCCCAGTGCAAAGCAGTGTTTATTAAACCTACATTAGGCCTTACTGAATAATTGATCTGTCTGTGACTAACGTGTCACAACATTTTAACTGTGCTTAGCTCTGCAAATCTGTTCAGAGTTCTACTGAAGGCTGTTTGCCCCGGTGAAGTGTGGGATCCCAGGAGATTCACTTCAAGGCTTGAAACATAAGCATTTCAAAATGCCCACAGCTTCTTTTAAGGTGTTTGTTGCTGTTGAAGTGAGAATGTTTTAAAGTACCGAGGAAAAACAGATGGCTGCAACAGATTTGAGCCAGCAGCTGGGCATCACATGCCATTAGCTTTAAGCTGCCCTCTCTTGCTGCAGCACTGATCGTATTGTCTCACCCCATCTTGTACATACAGATGTCTTCCTGCAGTACCAATAAATCCTAGACTCTAGCCTTAGCCTTCTGCCTTTACGTGTGGTGTGGGGAGATGTGTTTCACTAACATTTTCTCAGTGTGTTGCAATATCTGCACAATTGTATTGGATGTACAAACATGGCTGATGATAAATGTGTGTATGTTGAAGTGCAGGTTCAAAAAGCACGTGTTAATCCGACAAAGCTTTTTCCTCCCACTCATGTGGTGTCAGTTTGTCTGCTTTGAGAACATGTCTCCTGTTTTTCCATTGTGCCGATTTTCACAGGCAGAAAAGCTACCAAACAAAACACAAGTCAGAAAAATGTTTCAGATTCTGACCCTGAATCAGCAATACCAGCGACTACAAGCAGAACCTTTTAGAGTAAATAAAGTTTTTTTTGTGTCTCCAGTAATAATTTGTAATGAAGAAATTATGCATGCTTGAACCTTTTCCTCCAACTCACATGTGCACAGTCATCAGGCTTATGAGTGGGATCTTGTCAGCTCAATGCATTTAAAGACACGCACCAGCAGGGAACTCTATCAGTATTTCCCACTGCTGATGTTTTTGCCAGAAAAAAACAAATGATTTGGCAAGTTTTTTGGACTCTGTAGGAAAAATATATTCTGATGAGGGAACATTGACTCAGAAAGAGGTGGAAACCAGCCGGTGGTAAACATAGAGATTCTGAACTTAAGTAGAAGTATAGATATGAGTGTTTAAAAAATACTCCAGTAAAACGTGAAGTACTGATTCAACACCTTTACTCAAGTAAAAGTAAAAAAGTACAGTAAGAAAGTAAAAGTAGTTTCTTGAAGAATATTTCTACCAGCTATTTTTATGCAAAGCCAACCGAACCTTGTTCTATATTAATGTAGTAATAAAATATTAATAGCTTGCAACTTTATTTCAGTCTAAATTTTAATTCTAATAAAGGTACTCAGCTTGAATCAGGTAAAAAGAACATGAGCAGAGAAAAAAATTGGAAAATTTAAAAAATAGCTCAATTTTTTTGCCTACATTATACAGCATGACTTTGCCAATAAACAGGAACATGAGCAGGGAAGAGGGTAAAGTGGGATTCAGCAGGTCTGGGATCAGTTGTAATGGCTCAGTGTGCAGGAAGAGTCATAACTCACAATAATTTCTATTGAGAGCTCCGGTAGATTTTCTTTGCTCTGCTCTGGATCTGCACAACTGAATTCAACAAGACGTCAGCAGATGTTTCCTGAACTGTCCTGGCTGATTTCCATCCTCTACACTGACAGAATACTGTTTATGCTGTCTTTATTCTAGACATTATAAAGTTGGTATGAATTCAGCGAATGAATCTCAGCATTATCAGCTTAACTTCAAATTCATCTCTGCTACACTTGATGCAACCTAACTCTGACCATGAGCTCCACAGCCGCTGTGCACCAGTCACACGCTGTTCTTTACTTTAAATCCATCACAGTACAGAACACTAACCTGTTTATCCTGCACTAAACTGCAGAGTTTTTTCATACAGCTTTTAAATAGCTGCGTTTGTTTTGCAGCACGTTTCACAGGGGGTACCCCACATTTATAGCGGTGCAGCACAGACAAAGAAAAGGGTGAGGAGGGGTTCTAACTAATGAGGAGGGAAACCGCAAACTTGGAGGTTCTAAGAGTCAGATATATCAGGATCAATTTGTGGTTTAGAACAGAGTTTGTGTAATTATAAAACTATGTAATTTATGACCTGGCTACATTAGCTTGCTTTCTTCTCTCTCTATGTGAAATACAGCAGCTGTATTTCTAGTTAGCAACACACTGTGCTACAAACAGTCTGTGTGTTCGCTGATGTTTGTCGAGCTGATAGGAACACTGAATTTGAAATTACCTGACGCCTAAAAAACGTCACTCCCTTTTTGTTCGCTCCTCTTCTCTATGGCTAGCTAGATGCTGAAGTACCGACACCTGCAGTCGATCCAGTGTATGATTTAAAAAAAACAAACAACACACATATGCCCACTGTAAACCCTGACTATGGCACACAGTTTTGCCTCTCTCATCTCTTTTTATGCGACATCCTCTGTTGATTACTACATGAACAGGATTGCCTTTCATGCCTTACTGTTTAGCCTCAAATCGGTTTGATTTGAGGCTCTGATTGACAAATAATAACTCTCCTCACATCTGTTAACCCAAAAATAACAAGCCTGTCTTGAAAATGTAAGAAGTAGAAAGAAAAGATATTTGTTTAAAAATGTAGGAGTAAAAAGTTGTCAAAAAATAAATACTCAAAGTACAGATACCTCAAAATTCTACTCAAGTACAGCAACAAAGTATTTGTACTTCATTACTTCCCACCCCTGCTCTTGTCTCTCTAATTACTTAGAGAGACAAGTACTACATCTTCTCGTCTGCCACAATGTTTTTGAAGGAGGTAGACAGTGTGCACTTCAAAAAAAGGGTTCTTGGGTTCATTAGGGGCTCTACACAGATCAAAAGGGATCAAGTAAACAGTCTCTGTGTGCTGTATTCTCACACACTTTGCAGCGTAGTGAAATCTCATTTTTGCATATATATACATATATACATGACCAGGGTTAATTCTTGCCTGCTATGTTAGGATGTTCTGCGAGAAATAAAATGTGGCAACCTTGTCATAAGCAAAAAGTTGTTGGTTTGAAACCAAATTCAGATGCTGATATCTTCTCTCTGAGTTGGATTTATGCTCAGAAGCTGAAGTACAGCCTCTGAGCATAAATGCATATGCACCTGCATATTTAGTCAGCATAGTTAGTACATACAAACAATATCAGGAAGTCTTTCTTTATACTTCCACAGAAAAGCCTGTCTAGCTTTTCTGTTTGTCAGAATGCATGTGACAAAATACTGCTTTAATTCAACATATAGGCACCCCAAAAGAATCAATGGCCTTAGAGGAGAGGTAAAAGCCAAAAGAAAATAATAACGGTGTAAAAATAACATCCAGTGAAACAAAATTCAATGTCTTTACTAAATGTCTCACACACTAGTTTTTGTGTGAATGTAATGATCTCTTCAGAGGATGACATAATGCTCATTAGATCAGGAAAAAAAGATACACATGGAGGTAGATTTAAAAGAAGTATCATGCCTTCTATCGGACAAAAGCCACCACAAAACACATGATTGTCTGCTGCTGTGCTAAACGTGCTGCCAGTGCTTAACCAGTGGAGGGAGACCATCGCTTTACAGCTTACCTGTACAAAACATACTACAAAAGATAGCTACACAGAACATACAGTAAGGTTAGGGAAGAGTAAAAACACCTTAAACAATAACATATCAACTTAGAGTGTGTTTTGTTATAAATGCAGTGAGACTGTCCGATCATAGTTATGGACAAAGTCACTTTTCTTACTCAATCAATTATTTCTCCATCAATTTGCAATAGAAAAGAAATGTTAATATAACATTCAGGAAGGGGTTTTGTAATTGAACCTGTGTTGATAATGCCTATGAAGAAATAACAAATGTTTCTTGGCTGCCCCTAATTAACAGTAACTTTCTGACAGCAAGTGGAAAAATAATGTCTCAGGACTGGAACCTAGCCCAGGAACCATAGGATGAGAGGCGGGGTTCACCATGGACAGGTGGTTGTCTGTTGCAGGGCTAACACATATTCTATTCTATTATTCTGCCATGTCTTATTGTCTCTGTTTGGATGCATGTTTAACAAGGCTCCACAGGGCTTGGGCTGGTCCAAAAGGACATTCAGAGACTGTCTCAAAGTCGTTTAAGTGTCGTTGCTCTCGTCAATGTGCTGACAGATCAGCTCATGTCTCATAACTGTGTTGCAGCATCTTTCCATGTATGTCTACCCACTCCACAGAGAAGAGATGAGTTTCCCTCTCTAATGTCATTTGAAAGGAGCTCCCCCATTTAAGATTTGTCACCTCTGAAATAGATTTGTTTTGCTTTATGATATAATAGCCTGGAGCACCACATTTTTACTTTTGCATATTTAAAAATCCCATTAGTTCTCATTTAAAATTCCCTGAATACTTCATTACATTATGCTTTGTTCTTAGGATGAGATGAAATCGAGAACAAATGTTTTGCTTCCATTAATAGATGATGGTATTAAAAATTCTGTTTTATATTTTCACTTTATTGTTACCAGATGCCTTTACAATTATTTGCACTCACTTTACATTTGGTTTCCGTAAATATCTGAACAAAGATATTTTTTAAAATAATATGAAGTTGTTGTTTTTTTTTTTTTGTTGTTGTTGTTTTTCTTCCAAAAGCAATGCTCCACACTTAAAACCTTGCACACTGCATGATACACTTACACACATAAACAGCTGTGGTTGAGTTTAGCTACTTTGCAACCAAACTAGAGCTGCTGTTTGAACATTCGGTGACCCCCTGAAGGAAGGAAGCCAAAGAAACGAAGACAAAGGACTACTATCAATTGATCCAGTTTTTGCTTTCAGAAGTGCTGTAGGGACAAAAAGGTTCAGAGATAGTGTAGATCTAATGTCCCATTAGGACACAAAGTCTTTCCACATCACTCCCTTAGATCTGCTGTTTTAGACCTTCAGGATGGACTGATGCATCAGGCTCCCTGACTGGCTATCTCTCCATCTCTCACAGTTATCCTTCACTGAATGCCTCTGGATTCAGCTGCCTCTCTGATGCCTCTGATCAAGTGAGCAACCATGCTCACACTCTCAGGGTGAAAGCATTTTTATTTTTGGTTAGACATATTGTGAAATTTAGCCCTACAGATTTACACGACATGTAGCTCATCACTCACACACATAAAAAAAAGAAAAAAAGTGTCACTTCCAGCTCAGATATGTGACCTTGATGTCATATTGAAGGACTGATGGTGGTGGGTCAGTGCAGAAAAACAGACATTACTGGTGTTGCATATACAGCAAAAGCAAAAATGTATTTATTTATTTCCATGGAAATGAGCCGACTTTAGTATAGAGTTGACATATCTGTAGCATATGATTATTCTCCTGATTTTCGGTTAATAGCAACTTAACATACACATTAACAAATTGCAGACAAACAACATACACATATCAGAAGAGCTACAGAAAGGAGTAAAAGCACTTATGGCAATTACTGTGAGGTAAAAAAAAAACCCCCAAAAAACCAACAACCCCGAAAACAAATGGTATGCAAATGTGCAACAGCAAATTACAAATCATTCAAAGCAGGATAAATTTCAGTGGATACATGGCATATAGGCTTGTAAATTACACAATCTACAAAGGCCAGACACTACCAGTTACTTTGTATTTGTGGTGAACACAATTAAACGACAGGTACAGTCTCCAGGCATCCTGCAAGCAGTTAAATGTGTTTTTTTCCTTCTCTTTGGAGTAACATATGGATGTTATATCTGACATCAAAGTTTAGGCAAATCTGTTTTGCTTGGGTTTTAGAAATGAACCCACCAGCAATGCAACTTCATCTGGGATTGCATCACATTTGCCAAACACATAGGTATGATTTTTTTTTTTTAAGGTATGGCTGAATACCACACTTTCATTTCTTTTACCAATACCACAGCCTTGATCTGCCAATACAAGTACCAATCTTTCTCCCCTCCTGTAAACAACTGGGCTGTTAATAATTCATTTGTCTGGACATACGCCTGAGCTTAAGGTATCAGCTGTGCCTTTGAATCCTCATCTGTGTTATATTGTGGCAGGTAAAGGTTTAGATTTAACAAACAGTAACAATTTTGTTTTTAATGGATTTTTCTCCAATATCTGATCCATAGTCAGATTTTAGTCAGTATCTGACTCTAGTGAACAGTGTACTGTTCGTCATTGCTGTAGTATTATTGTATTGCTGTAGTATAGTAACGGGTACTCCGGCATCCTCCCACACTCCAAAGACAGTTAGTGAGGTTAGGTTAGGTTAATTGGAAACTCTAAATTGCCCATAGGTGCGAATGGTTGTCTGTGTCTATGTGTTAGCCCTGCGAGCTGTCCATGGTGTACCCTGCTCCGTGACAGCTGGGATAGGCTCCAGGCCCCCCGTGACAATGAAAAGGATAAGTGGAAAAGGATGTCTCAAAGATGAATGAGTAATACCTGGATCTGCAATTTAGAGTTTTGCAGAAACTGTTTGTTGGTTGTGATTCAGATTGAGACCTTTAACTTCAATAAAGCAGCCTCATGTGGCATTAATATCATTAACATGCAAATAGCTCAGGGTCTGAGAGAAAGTAACATTTTGTGTTCTTCTGTGACCCTACAGGTGAGCTGTAAAACTCAGTGTATATATAGTAATTAGGTTTTGTCAATTTGTCTGATGTGTGTTCCACTAAAACAGTATTTATAAATTTTGAAATTTATCAGGATCAAAGAATCATTGCATTTTGGTGGTGTCATGTAGGTAATCTGTCCCTGTACCCAAAGATTTTACACAAAAGCTCCTCAGCCAAGTTTGATCTGACCTTTCGTCCTTTGCTCCAGTATTGACTCTGTTGTGAACCATCTAATGTAATTAGCTTGTTTAGCAAACTAACAAGGACTTGTTGGCTACATTTCAGGCAACAAAACAGATGGTGGCAGGAGAGAAACACAAAGCCTTATTTTGGTTACCTCCATCTGAAGCAGTTTGAAAGACTGCAGAGAAATCAGATAATAACTCTACCTTCATCATCAACCACTGCAACAGTAACTAAGAGATGTGAGGCGCATCTAAAAGTCCATTAAGAACTTACACTTCTACATCTTCCACCGACCTCTTGGCATACATCACTCCTGCTGAACATTTCCAATTTAAATTTAGAGTAATGGTTTGCCCTTTTGTTTATAGAAGTTGCACCGGTGAGGTTCAGGAGACAATTAGAGTTCAAGAACTCAATGTTCCACTTGACTGAGGACAAACAGACACTGAAACCCAGCGCCATGCAAATGAGTCCAATTAGCTGTAATATCACTGCATCGGGTCTGCCTCTTAAGCAAAGCAAAGCATTCTTTAATGGATTTTGGCTCTTCTGCAGAACACTGTGTGCAAGTAGAAGTGAGAGCTCCCCTTAAAGCAGAGTCAAATACTTGCGCAGCATTTTATTTTTGTCATGATTTACAACTACCCAAAAAGCCTCCTCGGTGTGCACATTATCATATTCTAGCATGCCATTGTGGTGATGGGAAATGTAGTTCTCTTCTTGCAATAGCTGTCAGTGTTGTTTTCCTGCAGCAGTTCTCAGACAGCTTTGTTTACCAGCGTTAGCCCTCTTGACATCACAAGCTATAAGCCCCATTGTTTTTCTCAGGGGGGAAAAAAAAGGAGATGTAGACAATAGGTCGGGCAGAGGAGAGAAATGAAGGCAGGAGTTTGACTATAGGGGTGGTGCGGGGAGGTGAAGACCGAGCTGAGTAAGGTTGTGCCACTGAAGAGAAAAGGTGAGAGAGGGAGCGAAGGGTGAGAAGTAAGAAGAAAGCTGGCAGGGTGCAAAGGATCTGAGAGGGGATATAGACTGAGGCGTGTATCCCGGTGGCTTTTGAAGTGGGTTATGAAAGTAGGCCTAGAATCCTGTGGAGCGTGTTCTTATACTACAGAGGAGAACAATAGGGGGGCTCAACACCTTTCTGACCGAAAAACACACAGTCGGAGGTTCCTCAGAACATTAAAATACAACATAAACACTCGTGTATTCCAGTGTACATTTCTCCGTGTATGTGTGCTTATGTCAATATTCATCTCTCTCTCTCAAGCCTTTTACTGAGTGTTTCCTTGTCTTTCAGTGGGTTTGCAGTACATAAAGCAGTGTGTGTGTGTGTGTGTGTGTGTGTGTGTGTGTGTGTGTGTGTGTGTGTGTGTGTGTGTGTGTGTGTGTGTGTGTGTGTGTGTGTGTGTGTCAGAGAATTTGTTCCTAGCTGCAAACTCTGAGACTCATCAGAAAGCAAAGAAATGAGGTAAAGAGATGAATGTGTTCTAAAGCTGTGGTCTTGTGAACCCACTACAATCTGCCCACAGTAACTCCCAAGTCTGAGAAAAAACCCCAGTTTGTTTTCATTACACATGAGAATACGTTTCCATATGTGTCAGCACAACTACATCTCCAGCCAGCCAATGGATATCTATATGTAGGCCTAATTAGCCCAAAACTCTGATGGAAAGAGCTTCCCTGAGTTGCACTTTGTTTGCCAAGAGCTGATTGGATTGAATCGCCAAGCTGGCTGAACTTCACAATAGCACTAAATCAAACCATATTTTGCTGGGGACCTTTCCAAGTAACTCTCCCACCACCCCTCTGTCTCTCATACCTATTTCCCACTTTTCTTATGTTCATTTTCCTCCAATGTTTTTGTATCTGTTTCACTCACCACGCTTTTCCATCTCTCTCTGGTTCCATTTATATTCACTTACCTGATGTCTTCTGCCTCTAACTGTGCCGGCATTTACATGTCTTTTTGTTTGTGTTCATGTGTGTGTGTCTGCCTGTGTTTGTGCATGCACTGCACGCAACTCATTGCTTTGCTTGCATAATTATATTATCTTATTTTCCATTATTCTTTACAGTTTCTTCCCACAGGCGGTAAATATAGGGAACCTGCTATTCTTCGTTTTATTTTTTTAAGATTTAATTTCTTCGGGGAAGAGAAGGTGTAGGAGTCTTTCTCTATGGTTTAGAGATTCATTGTTCAGGTTATAACTGTCTCCTTAGGGTGTGAAGTTGGGAGCTTATGTCCACAGTTTCTGCTGATGGATACAGTGTTTGTATCCTGGTATGATAATAATAATTATAAGAATAATAATAATAATACTAGTAGGAAATAAGATGATCAGATTATTTATCTTCACTATGTTTTATACTGCAAGTGATTTAGGCAAAACTTTGATATATTATATTTGATATTAATAACAACAGCATCAACTTTTCTATTTATATGACATGGTTCCTAAAACCTGCAGAAAGTTATTAACAAATTACAAATATTAACAAAAAAAGAAGAGCAAGTATACAAGTTCTTAAAAACAAATAGATACAAAATAGACAGAAATAAAAGACATATCAAGACTTGTGATCATAAAATGATTCAAGAATTAATTTAAAAGATGATAAAGATGTTGCTGGTTTGTTCTAAACAGGCAAAACGCTCCCCAGTTTGGGGGCTTTAATGGAAAATGCCTGGTCAGCTATCCATGACCTAGAAATACCCAGCAGGGCCCAGTGAGTGTCACGTAAGGGGTTAATGAGTCCATGATGTAATGTGAAGCAAGGACATTTAATGCTTTAAAAGGCAAAAAGAGGTTCTGTTTTAGAGGTCTGAAGGACAGAACAGGTCACTAAAAACCGGCACATGGTGCTGGAAAATTAAGCTCAATTGTGGCCAACACGATGCCCAACACGATGGTTACAACCAAACCAAAAATGAGAAAGCACTACCTCTCCCAAAGAGTCAAGGAAATGTTACAATTCAGGTTGCTGAGATATTCCATGTCTCAAATATAAATTAAATACATTTAAAAATTTATTACAAAGCATCCTTACATTCATCTGTTACACTTCATTCTGTGTTTGGGGGAGTATTACGTGGAGAGGATACAAGCTTAGATGTTGCCAGCTCCCCACAGAGAACACCGGGAATACCATGTCCTGTTGTTGGAAATGGGATTCTAGAGGCAGGACACAGATACATGTGGGGACTATCTACAGGTGTGACATTGACATGCGGAGTTCAAGTCCAAAATAATTATTGTCCAGTTATTGACAGAAATTCTGACTTTTTCTGGAATGCACCGATACAGTCTTGCATTCCCAGAAGACTTTGATACTGGCTACACAGTGACTGATGGATGCTGGGTCTCTGGAAACCACAAGTGGGATCGGGGAGTAAACAGAACTTTCAAAGAGCAAAACGAATGTGCAAAGATTTTTGGAGGAGTTCAGAGCGTTCTTTACAGATATCACTTGAATGTCCGGTTCATTTTCAAGGATCTGCTCTTTTTTGCCAACAGTGATAACTGGGAAGCAACACGGTAATGCTGAACCTGTTTTAACATTATTGAAGATGGTATCACTAATGATCAGAGCTGTACCTTTGACATGAATGTTTATTTGTGGATTTGTGAATTTGTCTGCATTTATCTGGGTGAACTGGTGGGAACCAGAACCTTCAGGTCTTGAGCCTTTTCATCTGGGTATAAGAGCTAGCTCCTGTACACTGCAGGCAGCAGCACTGTGAGCTCAAGGTCACATCAGCCCTGTGAGCCAGCTGGATAGACCAGGATTCCAAACTGTGGGTAAGAAAATGATCATAGCCTTGCTTTGGGCAGCGGTTGTGCATGTGGATTTATATCCACTGTGGCTCTGTGGAATGAAGAGCAAGGGAAGAGCAGTGAATGCAAGACCTATACATCTAGCAATTATGGGAATCCCTCATTTTCTAGAATCAGGTCAAACATGGAGATCTGCTGCTCAGTATTGCTTCTGTTCACCCAGCTGATGGCATCCCAAGCAGGCTCAAATAGAGGTGAGTGGAGGCATTGATTTTAAAAGGAACTGCAGTCTAAGTTATAAACTACAGCTAGTAGTAAACCAGAGTGCCGACACGACCAGCATCTCATGCTCATCCCACAAGAGCACTGAACAAATCGCTGGGGCTGGCATGTGATTTTAACACATTATGTGCCAGTGCAGAATGCAGTGTTAAGAGGTCGTACTTTTTTTTTACATATTTCTGCGAGACCAGGCTGAAATTGACTGTTGTTGTGATAATGGCATAGCTTGGAGAGTGACAAGGTAAAATGTCACTCAATGTGTATGTTTATCTCCAACCTCGGTTGGAGCTATGTTTCTGTCTATCTCTCCACACGGAGCTGTCTTTCTGAGAAGAGCTCTGAGGGACTTTATGCTTGGTAATCCATTAAAAAAAGGCAGGCACATTACGAGGGCATATTAAATCTCACGCTTAAATTACCCCCTATCACAACCTCCTTCTTTTGCTTCTTGAGAGCAAAATGTAATGCATTCTCAGGCTGTCTTCCTGTTTTTTTGTTGTTGTTTTGTTTGCTTTTTTTTTTTTACACATAATGAAACCAATTTACAGGTAATTGCCTCCTCTCTGTACTCCTTGTCCAGTGCCTGGTAATGACAGTGCTGTGTGTGGAGTGATAAAAACGCAGGAAAACATGAGCCAGTGTGTTGTCATGGGGAAAGCAGGGATGTCACACTTTACCGCGTAATTCCATGAACTATACACACAGAGAGGAAACAAATAGATGCCTGTTTTGACATGTGTCTGGGTCTACTTTCAACTGATAAACAGGTCAAATTTTTTTTCATCCAATACACTCTGATTTGTGATTTTCTTTTGCCACTACAATAAAATTTACACGAGCATATTTGTTTGCCTTTAATTACACATTTTATTAAAAGAACAATTGTGAAACCATGGTAACTATGTAAATGTATTATATGTTTTCTACATTGGATATCCCTTCACCTGTTCAGCCCCTGTTAACATAAATATCTAATAAGCCAGCTATACTGCAGCAAACCAATGCATTTAGACATGTATACAAAGTCAAGATGACCTGCTTAAGTTCAAACCGAGCATCAGAATGGAGAAGGAAGGTGACTTAACTGAATGTCGTATAGCTGTTGGAGCCAGACGGGCTAGTCTAAGTATTTCAGAAACTGTGGCTCTACCGGGATTTTCCCACACAACCATCTTAGGGTTCACAAAGAATGGTCTAAAAAAAGAAAATATCCAGGGAGTATCAGTTCTCTGGCCAAAAATGCCTTGTTAATGCCAAAGGAGAATGACCAAACTACTTTGAGCTGACAGAAAGGCAGCAGTGACATCAAATAACCACCTGTTAAATCCAAGGCATGCAGAAGAGCATCTCTGAATTCACAACACATTGAACCTATCATATCGATATGGACTAAAATCTCTGAGGAATGTTTCCAGCACCTTGTTGATTCTTTGCTCTGAAGGCAAAAGGGACTCTAACCCAGTGCTAGCAAGGTGTTCCTAATGAGGTGAACAGTGATTGGAGTTATTTAAAATAATTCAACAGTGAACCGGTTACCAGTCCCATAACATTTAAAGTGTGGATTTAATACACTAGTAATAAGTATATTTTTTAATACCACAGCTGAAGTCAGTTTTATTCGCTGCTCATTATAGATAGATAGATAGATAGATAGATAGATAGATAGATAGATAGATAGATAGATAGATAGATAGATAGATAGATAGATGCAATTTATTTTTAATAAAATAAACCCCCAGATGGGTTTTCGAGGTGGCAATAAGTGATCACGTCTCTTTGAAATTATATTTATATACCTCTAATTTTTAAAACAGTTTTCAAATGCAGGGATTATGATGCCAGAGAACTGCAGCTGCTTTCACACTCGCTACCCTCCTGCTAGATCAACCCAAAGAGCTACATAAGCTCCCTTAACTGATGAGCAGTGTAATTAACCAAACGTTGCCCGAGTTGCAGGGACAACCCAGACATTTAAAAGCAATTTATTTTTGACTATTTTGCTACCTTACAGTTCTAATATGCACACACACTTAATCATATTAATACCGCACACATTACACTGATGAATGTTAATGGCTTTTTTGCTTCACGTCATCAGGGATTAATTAAAGTAGCAGAGGTCACTGACACAGCTGCCTGAGACAAAGATTTTGGGCGCGTTTATGTCTATGTGGGCGAGCATGAGCGCATGCGATTGCAACACTGCTTTGTTTTACTCGTCTTATCACTGTCAGAGCAGCTCTCTAACCCCCACCCCGCACCCCCTAAAAAATCCACCAGCATAGCAACTGAGCTAAATACTAACCTCCTCCCATCCTGTCACCACACACTCCTCCTATCCCCGCCACTCACACATTCACCACCTTACTCTGTCACCAAAATGTCCTAAATTAGCTCTGACCTTCTCTAATGAAAAGTGAAAACAGCACCGTGGCTTATTACGGTAGCAGGGCTGTGAGCCCGTGAAATAGCATGCTGTTATTTACCAGCCCCCCAGTGGCAATTATGAGTCGCACCCAGGCTTTCCACGGCACTTCCCAGCTAGCAGGTGGTCCTTTTAGATACAATAGACACAAATGACAATGAAGTAAACAACTCCTATTCAGCTTCTCTTGCTCTGAGGTAAATGGCAATGCCACTGCACCGAACGATAAAGCCCATAAGGGGGGGGGGGAACATTTATGAGAAAACACTACTAGATTTTATTTCCTTTAGCGATAAGATTACTAAGTATATGGAGGTTAAATATACTAGAAACTTCACTGTTTTCCAACAAAGAGCCAGGTTCTTCACTAGATAGACGCAGACTTGAGTGCATGAGAAAGGTGAGATTCAGCAATCTGTAAGAGATTCTGTAATCACATTTATTTGCATTTATTTCATTTATCACTCTACTTTTTCAATATATGTGATCAATTATTAGAAGTAAACGACAAAAAATATTCTGAAATGACAAAACACAATGAACAAAATGTGCATTCATCTTTTGACTTTGCAGTATTTTTATGTGCAATCACTCCAAATCTTTTTCTAAGCCAATGGAAGGATTAGTGTATAAAGACAAAAAAATATCAAATCACTTATGAAGAAAAAATGCAAAACATTCTCTTCTCTTCTAGTTTTACTATAATCAAACATCTTTCTGTCTGTATATCAGACAAATAAAGCAAACTGAAGACACCCAGACTCTGTGAAGTAGTGATGACTCTGTGTTCACAGCATTTTATAGATTAAACTGTAAATAAAAAATACATTTTAATTAATAGTGACAGTAATTCGTTTCCAGCCCAGTTTTTGAAACTCGTTGACATAGTTCAGCCTGCCAACACATGGAGATGGATTATTAGATCAATGAAAAATGTGCTGAGGTCGTATCCTAACACGACTATCTTCAACAGGGCACCAGAGTCAGTTAGTGAATTACATTAATATGCTGTTCTAGCCGGCATTTGAAATATGGCAAAGGCTCAGAACATAGCTTCTTTGCCAGAACATAACTTGAATGCTAAACCGATTGACAAATTTATCTTGCTCACTAGTTTCTAAAGGTTCCACTTTGTATTAGTATTATTTCTTGTGGTAATGAACACTTCAAAACCCTCATAGCTTTATTCAGTGCATGTGCATAGTATGTGTCTCAAGGGATAAGAGCAAATGTTTTAAGATCTTTCAGAGCCCCTGCCATTCCACCAAACAGCTGTCTAGCTTCGCTGAAGGAATAGCACTGTACCTGTTTCATCACCTTTTTAAACATTATCCTTGTTTCAGGTAGTGCTGCAATTAATTAAAGACGAGAGCCTTCTGGAATAGATGTATTCGGTGTTAAATCACTGAATAAATTTAAGAATGAAAGCTGATTTGTTCAGTGTGTCGCAGGTAAAGAGGGTTTGCATTAGTGCTGTTTGCTTTCAGATCAGCTCATGTGAGAGTGGTCATGAAGTCACTGTTGTAAACTGACTCTGCTCTTTCCCAGCAACGATGCCCTTCTCTGCTCCTCGTCTCTTACATTACCCATCTGTTGTAGCAAATTCTCATAGGCCCTTTTTGAGCAGCATTTCCACACAGCTCACACGTTTCTGCTCAGTATTGAGGGCAAATATAATCACCTAAATAAATCTGAGTCCTCTTGATGGCACTCTTCTTCTGAAGAACGAAACCGCTGCCACTTGAAAACACTCCAGCTAGTCTTGGTAACTTGCTTCTTGCAAGACACATTCCACTCTCCTAGATCTTGCTTTATTCAAGCATTCTAAAGGATTTGATAAGTTATAATGAAAGTAATGATTACTGGGGATTTCCAGTCCCTTTTAGAGCAAGTGCACTGTTTCCTGTAGAGTTAGCAAAGACCTTGCATGAGCAGCAGGTCCCCATAGTAGATGACTTTTAACAGTGTAGACCTTACAATTTATTAAAACTTCTAACAATAAAAATAAAACAAAAAAATGTGTTGAGATATGCTGTGGTTTTATTTTCTATTTGTAGTACAGACGTGAAACTGAAAATGCCAGCACACGTTACATATGGGTTTCTTTTGGCATGATTTTTTGGAATTATTATTTATTGACACACTCGGATTAAAGCAGCTTTAATTCAGTCATCCATCCATCCATCCATCCATCCACCCATCCACCCACCCACCCACCCACCCACTTCTGCTTAGCAGGGGGCAGCAGCCTAAGCAGAGAATCCTAGACCTCCCTGTCCCCAGCTACCTCCTCCAGCTTGTCCACCCAGGGGGCACCTAGGAGGTATCCTTGTAAGGTGCCCAAACCACCTCAACTAGCTCTTTTCAATGTGGAGGAGCAGCAGCTCTACTCTGAGCCCCTTAACCTATCTCTAAGGGAGAGGCCACCCTTCTGAGAAAGTTCATTTCCGCAGCTTCAATCTCGTTCTTTCGGTCACTACCCAAAGATTGTTGACCATAGGTGAGGGTAGGGATGTAGATCGACTGGTAAATCGAGAGCTTAGTTTTTACACTCAGCTCTCTCTTCATTACGACAGACCGGTACAATGTCCGCATCACTGCATCAGTCCATCTGTCGATCTCCTGCTCCCTTCTCCCGTCACTTGTGGCCATCACCCAATGAAGCCAACAGAACCACATCATCTACGAAAAGCAGGGACAAGATGCTGAGGCCACCCAAGCGGAAGCCTTCTGCCACTTGGCTATGCCTAGAAATACTGCCCATAAAAATTCTCCAGAACATTCAATTCAATTCAGTTTTAGAAGGTAAAGAGGTTCCCACCCTCTGAAAAGGAAAAAACCTCAGGCAGAACCAGACTCAGGGAGGGGCAGCCATCTGCATCGACTGGTCGAAGGGGAGGGGAGGCAGATAGGATAAGGCATGGGGTGGAAGAGAGCCAGAGGTATTTTTATAATAAATAATGAGTAATTGCAGGGTGATGAATAAATCCACAGAGAATAAAAAGAGGTGCAGTGAGTGTAAAGGTGAGTGAAGAAGAGTGTTTCTTTTTCACTCACCTCATACTCAGTGCATCTTTAGAAGCCTCCAGCAGTCTAGGCTGCTGCAGCATAACCAAGGGAGGATTCAGGGTCACCTGATCCAGCCCTAAGCTTTATCAAAAAGGAAAGCTTTAAGCCTAAAGTAGCAAATGTTTTGTGTTTATCTCAAGTTTTCCTGTGTTTCAAATAGTAAATTAACATCACTATCTTTTGGAAACTGACTTGGATGAGACATCGCTTTAAACTTCAGTCCATATCAGTCCATAAAAATAAAACAAAACTCTGTCCTTATTTAAAAAGAAGGATCCTAAAATGTAAACGAGGCAATGTTTTTCATTTTTATGTGTAGAACTTTTTAAACACATATACTTCAGCTGCAGTTCAAAGCAGTGTAGCTAGACGTCTGTAGGAAACTAAGTGTAAAATGCTAATGCACTTAGTTCCTACAGTAAAATTGCAATGGTGTCAGTCAGCTCAAATCAGTATATTTTGTCTCTTTATTTACCTGTCAGCCAGTACCTTATCCTCTGTTTCAGATAATTCCACATCCAAACAGTAGTTGCTTGGTCCACGCCAAATTACTCTAAGTCACCCAATGAAACTCTCCAGAAACATACAACATATGCATCACTGTTTCTTTTAAAACAGTTTCTTTGGAAAACACATTGTCTGCACAACAACTGCAGTGTATATTTCTGTTGCAAGAAAGAAGGTAATACAATAGGGAGGGTGCTTGGGTGGATGGATAGATAAGAAAAATAGTAAACTTCAACACAAGAGAACAAGAGATATGTGCTTCTTTTGTAGCTTAACCAAAATTCAAAGTTAAGAAAAAAAGAAAAATGAGTACAATGTCCTATCTTTAAGTCTGCTGAAGAGGGTTAGTAGTGAGTAGTGGACTTGATCTCTTGGTATTAATCTCTAGGTAATTAATTTGGAAATGTGAGATGTAGGTCATGGGAATATTGTGATTGGAACCAACCCTTGTACCAAAAGTCAGCAAAGTAATCAAATGCATTTGTTTAACTGATCAGTGTGAGCACCTCTGTACAAGCAGAAGTTTGAGCAGTTTGCTGGTCTGCTGTGTGTTAACTCAATCCCACCCTTCCCAGGAGTGCTTTTCCCAGCAAATTCCCTGAAGGACTGTGTGAGAAATGGAAAACAAACAAACAAAACAAAAAAACAACATGTCTCAAAAGCCCCTTGTCCATTAGTACCTACTTGGATCGACTCAGTACAGTTCGCCATGGCATTCAGGATCCAAGCATATTTTAGAATATGCTCGGATCGCTTGTAACCCCGGTAGAGGGTTACAAGCGATCCGAGCATATTCTAAAATATCTTTTCGCCAGACTGCGTGTCATCGATTGGCTGGTCAGTAGTGTTAATTGATGAGTCATGAGAGCATCTCATTCACAAAAATTAAAACCACTATTTTTGAATCCCAGCAACGAGGCAAATGGCTACAAAAAACAATGGCATGGTCCCCGAGTCTGACGAAAAGCCACAGAACAAGCAGCAGGTATACTCTTGCCTTGACGTCCACCTTTGTTGTAGCATTCTTGTCGCATATTAATTACAATGCTTGGACGCACTGCTATGACAACCTCGCACATAAGGTGGTACTGGACTGTAAAGGAGAACCAGTCGATCCAAGTCCGGCTGTGGCGAGCCGATCCAATTAGGTACTAATGGAAAAGCGGCCAAACTCTGCAGGCCTCAGCTACCACGTTAAATGAAAAAGTTCTTGATAGTACACAAGTATGGCTTGTTTGGGAGGGCTGCCAAGAGAAAGCCTCTTCTCTGAAAAGAAAATGGAAGCATATTTTAGGTTTAAAAAGTTGCATCTGAACAAACCACAATATTTATGGAACAATGTCCAACCAACCTCAGCATATCAGCCCAAACACCTATCACCAACTTTCCAGCACAGTGGCAGAGCGATGATGATTTCAGATTATTTTGCTGCCACAGGACCTGGGCACTTTGCAGTCATTGATTCCACCATGAACTCTTGCACATACCAAAATATTCTAGACTCTAATGTGAAGCCATCTGACAGCTAAAGTATGTCCCACATTGGGCCATGCAACAGGACAATGATCTCAAGCACAGCAGCAAATCTACAACAGAATGGCTGAAAAAGAAAAAAAAAATCAATGTGTTTCAATGGCCCAATCAAAGTCCAGACCTCAACCTATCAATGCTGTGGTGGGACCGTAAGAGAGCAATGCTTAAATGAATGACAGCAAACCTCAAGCAATGTTGAAAAGTAGAGTATGAGAAAAATAATAATGATGTAAGAGATTGACAAAGTCATTCAGAAAATAATTACTTCAACTTGTTGCTGCTAAAGGATGATTCTACAGGCAACTGAATCATCGGATGTGCGGACTGGATTAATCCTGTGAACACTCTCTTTGTCACCTAACTGAACACGTTTCCTTATTTTTAATTTTCCCTCTAGCAAACACACAAGCGCATTTTATTTTTGCCTTGTACCCCGAGGTTAAAAGCCTTTTGCCTTCATTGTGCTTGTCCCTTTTGATTTTGCTTTTTGGAAGTTTGCACCTGTGCCTGTCTTGATCAGGTAAACGGTTGTCAAACTCTCTGTGCGCCTCATCAAATTAGTGAACTTTGATTATAATTAATCTGCCTTGTCTATGATTCATGATTGTACTGGTCTAAATCAGAAGACTGAAAAAGGGGACGGCATTTGGAGTTTTTGGTTTTGTTTGTTTTTGGTTAAAAAAATAAATTGTATGTTGTATTGTTGGAGAATAACAATTTATGCAAATATAATTTGTCACCGAGTGCTATATTTGCTCTGCTTTGATGTTTTACTTTGATGTTTTTGTTTTTTATTCATATTTTTATGCTGTATTTACTGGTTCAGTTTGTAGAGACTGACTTTTTTGGACCAATGTCATAACAATTAACACCAGAAACAAAAGCACATTGGGTTCTCTCTCAATGTGGCAAAAACACTTGTGTCATAAAGATTTGTTTGCTTCTTATAACTTTTTCAGCAGTTGCTATTTGAAATTCTAGGCTCTAGTTGATCAGGAAACCCTCGTTTATATTTCCAATCCTATAACAGGTTTGTTAGCCTCTTAGCTGCAAATATGGGGAAAGACTATCTCGGTTCCTTTCAGTTTAACTCAACACCTGTCTATTATTTTGCAAGTCACTGTTTCAAATTGCCAAACTTCATCAATATTCCCAACTTCTTACCTACACCGTTGCGATTCTCTTTCTGTGTGTCTATTTGGGAAGCTCTGCTAGCCAGATTAAGAATTTTTAATTTAACTGTAATTTTAAATGACAGTACTACTGAGGTACCTGCACCGGATAGGCTGAAAATAGTGCAAGATATTGTCGTTATTGTAGCATCTGAAATGGGTACCCTCCCTCTGGCAATATCCATCTTTATCAAAGCCAGTACAGCCCATCTGAATTGTTTCCAAATGGTTACGGCCAACGACTGAGGAGAAATACTCAGTTTTATGGAGGTGATATAGACATTGTAGTAAATGTAATGCCACACTAACACCACAAGTGTGACCTCTCAACCCATTCTTTTTTTTTTTATTGTTAATGTCTCAAGGATATGGGAGAAGCCTGAACTCAGATAAAAGTCGGCCCTGCAGTTATTGAGTGAGAGCGAGAACATGCCCGAGAGCAAACAAAGTGAGCGCATTTCACTCAAACTCTCTCTCTCTTTTTAATCTCATACAATACAGAGGTGTTTCTGACCCCCGTCCCCCCGAGCCACACCATTACACTGTCAAGAATGTCAAAGAACTGCTGACAGGCCAGACTGCAAAACCACAGAATTTACATCAATATAAAGTATGTATAAAATATTGAGACAATGAAGTAGAGCAGGTGGAAAAAAGGGCTTCATACCTACCCGGCAAGACTGTATTGATTAAGTGTGGCTCTAAATGTAGCATTGAACAAGTGTGAATCCCTTTTAACCCTGCAGCTGTATCATATTTGTTCCATGAGTTTTTGAGGCCCAGTTTTCTTTTCTGAAAACCCTGAATTCATTGCACAATACATTTGAAAGCAATAAATTGTGCATAAATGTCACATGTGGCCAAAATGATACAAATTAAAACTCAAATAGGCAAAATGCCTGTTTTTTAAAAATGTGAATTTTCTGGCAATTATTTGACTGAACATGAGCAAATTGGACTATTTTCTTTTTTCTTATAGGAAATCACAGACTCAGTTATGTAAACTGTTTCTACATGTCAGTCAACAAAACTCAATAAATGTGTGTACTTCTACAAAGGAAAGAAGTCTTTTTGCAGTTCTTGTTCTGAGAAGCACCTGATTTAGGTACACACTGTCAGAAGCTGTGCAAAGTAATCCCTTTCATCAGATCACTTGCACTCTGAGTTGATTCCCTGGAGCTTTGTACTGTACATGTGTTCTCTCTGTCGCTGACATAGTTTTTTGCTTGTTGCAGACAGAATGCCTTGCCTTGAGTGCTTTTTTTCTTTCTTTCCCCTTTCTTTAAAACCAACACATGCAAGTTGATGAAAAGAAGATCTATATTTGAATGGATTACATAGTTCTGTTTTTGGACTTCCACGTACACCTGTGGTCAGTATAAAAACAGGGACAGCAGCAACAGCCTTTTTCAGACCAGAGTATCAGCGGCCATAGATGTGACATTGATTAAATCAGATAACATGAGGAGGAGGAGCTGGTGTAGAGGTGGGTTGCAAAGCGACCTGCAGATGAACAGCAGGTTAACAGGCTAAAGGAGCTTAAAGAGTGCACTCTATATGAGATTTGCCCCTGGGGTGCATATAAGGAAATCAGCTGAGGGATTATCTGCTACCCTTCTATGCTGAGCTCGTCTGCCATGAGTGCAGCTGAGCTTGACCTTGTGGCCCGCCTGAACTAAGAAAAGCTGGATTTGTGTGATCCACAAATATATTAATTGATTAAACTGTTTTGATTATGTGGATTTTATGAGAGCTGTCAGTGCCAGCATAAAAACTAATCAGATGTTTTGGCTCAGATTTGATGGGACAAGAACTGTGAAGTGTATCCAGGAGACCTATTTGAACTATCTGCATACTGTGGAGCATGTAACACTCCAACCAAGGAGGACTAAATATCAGTGAATTTGCAACAGAGCTAATAAGCAACTAAAGCTTCCTTCCATTATAGACTCTCCCACCCTTAAAGGTCAGCACTGTCAAGTTGATTTTCGATTGGCTGACAGCACACTATGTGGACACCAAAAAATTACACAGTTTTATTTAGAGACAGAATATCAACCAAAGAAAAATAACAAAAAAAAAAACCCCAAACATGTTACATAAAAGTTATAAATTGATTGAGGAAAACCCAGACAGAATTCTGGCCCTTCACAGATTAGCTATTATATTCAATCAGTCAATGACAGATACTCCTGAAATCAACTGTGTATAATGCGCACCTGTGCACAGACAGGCATCCACATTTCTCCACAGACAAGCTCTAAGAGCTGGGAAAGAGCGTCAGGGCCAAGACTGTAGACCTGCACAAGGCTGGAATGGACTACAAGACCATCGGCAGCAAACTTGGTGAGAAGGTGGCAAATGTTGGTGCGTTTGTTCAGAAATGGAAGAAATATAAAATGACCACCAATCACCCTTGGTCTGGAGTACTATGCAAGATCTTGCTTCATGAGGTAAAAGTGATCATGAGAAAGGTGGTGGTTCAGCTCAAAACTACATAGGAGGAGCTTGTTATTGATCTGATGGCAGCTGGAACAGTCAACAGGAAACGTTATGCTTTGGGGCTGTTTTTCTGCTAAGGGTACAGGACGACTTCACCACATTGAGGGACCAGTGGAAGAGGCCATGTACTGTAAAATCCTGGACCAAAAGCTCCTTCTGTCAGCCAAAACACAGAAAATGGGTCATGGTTGGGTCTTCCAGCATGACACTGAGCCAAAACATACCAAAGCAACACAGAAGTGGCTAAAAAAGAAGCACATTAATGTCATGAAGTAGCCTAGTTAGTTTCCGATCCTCATACCTGGAAATCTGTGGAGGGAGCAGAAGCTTTGAGTTAGCAAGCGGCAGCCAAGAAACCTAAAGGAGTTTATGCAAAGAGTAGCTTGCAAACAAGGATTTTTCCACCACGTACTAAGCCATACTTTGCTTGAGGATCAATTACTTTTTTCATTCAATGACCTGCAATTTAAACTTTTATGTAATGTATTCTTTCAGAATTTGTGATTGATATTGTGTCTCTCTCGTTAAAATGAAACTACCATAGAGACTGTTCATTTCTTTGGAAGTGAGCAATCTTATAAATTCTGCTGGGGATGAAGTAATTATTTCTCTCACTGTACATAAAAAATTAGCCACAACACAGAAAAATAAATGAATATTGGATAAAATATTGAATAGCAGCTTGATCACATGCTTTGATATACTTTCAGTCATACGCCTATCATCTGTTATAGACAGTAGGATCAGTTTTCCCCCTTTGATTTGAGTCTGATTTAAGATTAATTAGTATCCAACAGTGTATCATCATCACACAGTAATTTATTATTTCCAACAGGTCTACTGGAGCGCTCACTGGGCAGTGACATCCATCTGCATATCTGCTTGGGTTTGATCTCTTCAGGCAGTGAGAGACAGTCAGGGAAGTGGCAGCTTTCACAGCATGGTGGCTCAGACTCACCATGCTGTGGGAAGAAGGTGCAAGAAGAACCTGTCAATCCCGAAAATCACCCAGCATAAATCTTGCATCCAGTGTCAGGTTGCCATTCACAAACTTGCAGAAGTGTATTTTTACCTAATTTTTACCTCATCATACTTTGATGATTCAAACTAAGCTAATACCGAGTTGGTTCAGGTGTGGGGGGGGGTTTCTTACTTCTTTAAATGATCCAGACTCCTCCTTTTCTTTTCACTTCATTTCTCAGCCAATTAGCTCTCTCTCTCACTTATATTCCGCTGGGATGGTGAGTGACACAGTCCAGTGGAAGCTACGTTACAGAGGCTGTCTACACCATCCAGCAGTCCTGACACATCACTGCCAAACTGACAGGTGAGCTTCTCTCACAGAATGGGAGTAATGAAGACTCAGTTTTTATGCCTGGAATGGCTCCATGGTTTTACATGGTAAAACTGTGTTTTCACATGATAAGTACTAAACTTTTTATTCTCTTCACACTACTCTACTTCTTCTCATGGGTTTGTTTGACATTACTTTGAGTTACTCAGGAGTACCAGTGGTATTTAACTAGATTTTCACAGTCAAATAATAAAATAATCCAGCAGGTAAGGACAGATGGAAAAGAATCATTTGCACACTATTTATTCAATTCCCGTGGCTTCACTTCACATATTTAGAGCTGATGCCACATCAAAAACCACAACTTGAGAGCTCTGCTGTTTTGTTCATCAGAATATCCTGTAGGGGAAATATTTAAATTTACATTATATCAATGTACAGTTTACAGCGTACTTGCAGCAGACGAAGGAATACTTGCACAACATTTTATTTTGCAAGACTACATTCAGACATTATACACATCACAACCTCTAAATGGATTTTAGTGCACCATTTTGTTTTAAAAAGCAGCACACTAACAATAAATCTGTGCAAAACAACTTTATTTGTTCATATTTTCTACCACACACACACACACACACACACACACACACACACACAGTCTGGTTTGCTATCCTCGTGGGGACATCCCATTGACATAATGCTTTCCCTAGCCCCTTACCCTAACCCTAACCATTAAAAATGAATGCCTAACCCTAACCCTTACCCTAAACCTAACCATAACCTAATTGTAACCCTGACAGTAAAACCGCATTTTGAGTGTGAAAATTGCTTTCAACCCCAAGGGGACCTGGATTTTGGTCCCCACGGTGCAGAAAGTCCCCACCAGGATAGTAAAAGTCAGATTTTGGTCCCCACCAGGATAGTACGAACCCGTACACACACACACACACACACACACACACACACACACACACACACACACACACACACACAGCTTTGGTTTTGTGCACAGATCTAGGCTTAAATCCAAAAACCGACACGCAACAACTTGGTGCACACACATGCACCTTACCCTAACCCCCACCCTGCGCACACACACACACACACACACACACACACACACACACACACACACACACACACCACGACACACAACATTTTCAAACACACAATCTACTTAATATGCAAAATATGCACTGCAGTAAAACACTAGGGTTGAGCTAATCAAATTGTAATGATTTTCCCCAGGAAAACTAATTATAAATTCTTCAACTCCACTCATTCAATAACATAGCCATTAAATCATAATAGCAGGGGAAGAGTCTTATTGATATTTTCCTCACATGAGGAGGCAACATGCTCTCTTGTAAGAGATGAAGCTTTGATGCTGGTCTTTGAGGTTTACTTCAAAGAAAGCATACAGGCTAAATGATAGTGGTGCTGAGTTGAAGAGAGCACTCCAACAGGGCAAAAACACTGAAATACTGAGGAAAAAACATGCATGCACGTATGTAAACATATGAACGTCCGTGTACCATCCATATGAAAACAGCAGTAAAAGCAGGCATTGCAGTAAAAATGTAGCACATGAAGCCATAGTGACACAGACATACACACTGCTCTAAAAGTCAGATAAAAATAAACAAGTTGGGGAAAATATGTCGTGAAATCTTTTTCCTCATTAATAACATCAAAACCAGTGTGGGAAAGTGGAACTCTATTATTGTCTTTGGAAAACATATAGAAGAAAGCATGACTTCTGTAGTTTATTCTGAATTTTTCTGAATTGTTATAATAGAAGCCAAGAATAAGCAACTGCTTGTTCGCATTGTTTTGCTATACTAACAATAGAATGAATTATTATGTTTTTCTTCCTGCCTGGGATCACTCCATCAAATGAGAACAAAACACAGAGTTCTGTCAAGTCAGTCATGGTAGTTGCAAATGAGAATTTGCATAATTCAGGCAGACATCATGATCATTTATGAGTTACTGTGCTAATAATGTAGTCACAGTACTTAGTAATATTAGTACTTATGTAATATTATATAGGTTCATTATAATGAAAGTAAGAATTGTTAAAGAAAGCTCGTTCACACAAGCCTAGAGTCTGGTTGGTCACAAGGGAAAATATTTATTCTACAACCAGTTGAAAAGTGGTTGTTGGAGGTTGCAGGCTAGTCAGTCGCAAAGATGGTGCTGCACAAAACACCTCGCTGCAATAGTTTTTTTTTTTGGTGTTAGCAGGTTCCTGGGGTTGCCTGTAGTTTGCATGAAAGACACCAATTTGTCTCCAAATGCTCGCCATTTAGTCTATGAGATGTACTGAAACTTGACAAAATTCACCCTCCAAGTAAAAGTTGTGCCCTATCACTACAAGCGATGCATTTCAATAGGCACAATTTGAACTTTGAAGGAATAGGTTTGGCTTGCGCTTTTCACAGCTTCACTAGTATTTTGCAAGTGTTTGCAGAAAAGTCAGCTGTGGTAGCAGGGTGTGGTTTTTAGCTGCTGGTTTTTCCCTACTGACTGGTGGCTGCCAGATTGTTCCAGAGTGGTTGAGACCAGAGATGGGCAGTAACGTGTTACTGTAATCCGATTACTTTTTTCAAGTAACGAGTAAAGTAAGGGATTACTATTGCAAAAAAGGTAATTAGATTACTGTTACTTTCCCGTAAGCACGCTGCGTTACTGCGTTACTAAAACCGTGATTGTTTTTGCGAGAGTGTCTCATGACAATGATGTAAGCGAGTGTAACATTCGTGGCAACAGCTGTGTGCAGATCAACAATGGATAACATAACGAGTGCGGGAGAGCACATGACCGTGCAGCGTTTAAAGCGTGGAAGTACTGACCTTACTTTGAGTTTGATTCCGTAAAAAGTGACAAAAACATTAGCGTCCGCTGCTCACTGCGTAGGAAGAAAACTTCTTTTTACAGCGAAAAACCCCCCTAAACTACCGAGCAAGCACCGACAGTACGCTGCCACGGGAATGTGAAACTCCCGGATCCTTCCACTGACAACTACGACACACCTGCACCAGGGCAAACCTACGCCTGCCCCACTCCTGCTATACAGGTGAAAATAGAGCAACAGGACCGCTGAGTCTTTGATTTTATTTCTTTTCTGCTTTGTTTTACTTGCATTTATTTGAAAAAGTGAGTGTAAACACAAAAAACTATTTTATTTTATATGCTGGAATGTGCAGAAAATAGGTTTAAATGCTAAACAAATTTCTTCCAGTCAGAGAATGTTGCATGTAATTTAATGTTTGCTTGATGCATAAAGTTAAAAGATTAAAACTAATAAAACAAGTTTCAAAAAGAGACTTTTTCATTTGATTACATTTTATATGATGGATTATGCAGAAAAAATAGAATTGGGCTGAAAGATCTATTGCTTTATCACCTATTCAGGTGGTAAATCATTTTTTAAAAAAGTAACTAATTACTTTTGAAAATAAGTAATCAGTAAAGTAACGGGATTACTTTTGGGGGGAAGTCATCAGTAATTAGTTACTGATACTTTTGTCAAGTAACTTGACCCACACTGGTCGAGACGCTAACTTAAGATTTAATGAGTCACCTGCCAGTGCTGAAGCTACCTGCAAATTTAAATGTGGGCTAGATCAATGCTTTCAAGGCTGTCAAGGTCCAAAACTATTATTTAGAGGGTGAGAGTGTTAAGCATTACCGTTATGTCTAATAATATTATATGCACTGTACTGTATGGTGGCATGAGTACAAGTGGACTTTTTTATTGAATATTTTCATAGATTTCTCTGGGTTTAAACAAAGTTCAGTAAGTTGGAATGACAACAGAACAAGATTCTCGTCATTTCTAGATGTCCCTTTGAAAATGTTAATGTTTACTTAATGTAGGTTGACTTGAATCCAAGTGTGAAGAAAGATGAAATAATTAGCACAGCTGGCAACAAAGAAGACACTTCCTTAATGTGATATTTGTCTTTTTAACATTCTTCTTCCATATATTCTTCTCTTCTTCCATATTAAACTCATAGCGATGCTTGCTTTTAGCTTTATTCGATACATCCATTGTGTTCATATATGATAATTTTTATAACATGAAATGTTTTTTAATGTGACATGATGTCAGAAGACAGTGGGGAAGTGCTTGCAACCTGCTGGCGTCTCAGCGATGTGCACTGGGTGCCCTTCTGCATCAGTGCCTTGATGCAGTGGCTATAGCATTTTGCATTTTTAGATGCAGAGCGATAACAGCCTTCTTTTGAAGAGTGAAAAAGTCTGTATAATGAGGTTGGAGAAGGTCGCGGGTTCACTGGAGACCGTGGTTCACGTCCTGTTTGTGATCTATGTTTTTTTCCCACCTTTTTTCCTTGTTTTAACTCTATTTCTTTCTCTTTTTTTGTAGGTTGTTGCACCAAAAATTGTTTCATTAGGTTTGGGAAAAGGGTTGGTTTGACCCTGCATGTTGGAGCAAGATGCTTATCCAGTGTGTTTATATGTTACTAATTGGGAATGAGAAACCTTTCAACACCTAACCCCTAACCTGTCTCACTATTATCTAGCCCTACTGTGTCAGCACAAATGATCAAGGACACTGTGTAATTTTCTGATGCCAGCAGCTTTGACCAAACAGTAGAATTTAATTCCACGGGAAACAGGCTACACATACAATGCAAACCCTAAAAAAGACTAAATGTGAAACTCCACCAGCCAATGTGGTCTTTGCAGACATGTCTGAACATCAGATAGAGTGTTTTAAGTGCACAGGCATTTGTGCCGTCTGAGTAGGTAACCTGAACCAACAACTCACACTGACACCATTCCCAGTTGGTTTCACACCAAGTCAAACCTCGATCTGTGATTCACAGCACTTCACTACAACACTTTCCCACCTGCTGTGTGACCTAAGTAAGAACATTCTGAGAATGGTGTCATGACTGTGAACAATCAGAGAATTTTTCCCACAACTCCCCACCTGATAATACAAACCGCAATGACCTGTGTGGCAATCAGATTCAAGTCTCCAAATAGTAGTTTCAAGCAGGCCAAAAGAAATATGAATGTGGAAGCTTAAAAGGTGGTTCCATACACCTTACCCACAGACGTTGCACCTAAAAATGAGACGTGCAGTGTCGCAGTTTAGACTAGTTACATTTGCAAAAGACTCCAAAAATGATACTGCAGTTGGCACCAGAATATTATGGCAAGAGCTGAATTCAATAATATTAAAAAAGGCATTAAGAGCATCTAGGGAACTCATTTTACTGAAGCCACTAACGCTAATGCCAAACATATTATTTGAGCACAATACACACACACACACACACACACACACACACACACACACACACACACACACACACACACACACACACACATTAAACAAGCTTTGTCAAATGTGGCAGTTATTTATCTAAGGATCTAGCCACAGTACACATTTTTATGCCAAACACAAACTGCACAATCAGTCTAGTGATTCCCTGAACCACTAGACTGTCAGATGAGTGTCAGGTGCGACTCTTAGCAAAACAATGACACTTAACAACAGCATATGAATGGCAGGTTCCTTGTGTAGTGACGCACAGGGAGATGACGCACAAATTATAGCAGTGACACTTTAATAATTCCCGCAGCAAACATCTATTACGTGAATGTGTGTTTTAAAAATTCAAGGACAAGAGGGAAATGTAGACCCGCTCTATTTTTTTCTGTTTTCTGATCAATTATCTTGCATGTGTCAACCAAACAGCCAATAATTGTGCCAGTCTCAGACTGTCATTTCCAATCACTCATTGCTAACTTCCTCGTGAGTTTTGCGTTTCCAAGCTGTTTTTACCCCAAATGAGCAAATCAGTGCACATAATATTAATCTTATCAAAATATTTAAATTGGTCTGAGGAAGCTGACGATGGTAAAACACCTGTTTCTTAGAGGTTTGCATCTGTTTTCATTCCACTTTGGTCTGGTTTGTAGTTCCACTTCACTCAGTCCTCTGTACGTGTGAGAGAGAGAGAGAGAGAGAGAGAGAGAGAGAGAGAGAGAGAGAGAGAGAGAGAGAGAGAGTGTATGCATTTATTAATATTGCTGCAGCCTGTAAGTCACTTACTCACAGACTTAATTTTTGAGTGCTTGATTTCAGATCTTCACATTTGGCTGTTTGTGCAGTTCGACAATCTGCACTCCCTTCGGCCTAATTTGCACCTCACACTCTCAAGGCTTCTTGCCACTCACCTGCTTTTTCACACATTTTTGTTTGGCCCTGTAACCTGTTAAGTCTGTTGCTGGAACTGGTGCGTGACTCTGCCACGATCTAACGCCAAAGGGATAGATATGAAAAAGTGGGGGAAAGCAGGGTGAGGCTGAGGAATAAATACAGCATAGCGTTTGAGTGTTGCAGGAAAGCTTATAGTGCATGGTTGTACTCATGGTGCCTGCACTGTGTCACTGTATAAGCTCTGACACATGTTAGCTGGACTGTGTTAAGCAAAGGCAAAAAAAAAAAAAAAAAAAGAAGAAGAAGAAGAAAGAAAGAAAAAGAAAATCAATCTTGTAATCCACTACTTGATTGCATGAATACAGAATTGGAAGTTGAGGCTCCTGTGCCATCTGTATGGTGGTGCACTAAGAAAATAATCTATTTAATTTCCCTGGTGGCCGCAGGTGCTATCATTTATCTCATCCAGAGAGACTTCTAAAGTAGATAAATGCACTTCTTAGAATGAGATAAATCTACCTTACCATATGTGCCCCGCTGTGCTGCCTTATGGGAAAGGCGGGGGGGGGGGATTCCGTGTTTGTGTTCCCTCAGCCATTTAATACTCAAGACGCCAAACCTTGGCCAGATGAAATTCATTTCGATCAGTTTCAGTGGGAAACTGTTGCACAGCGGTGTGTAGCTGCAATTTAATACCACCACAAGAAATAAATAAAAAAGCAAAGTGGAAAAGTCTGCGCTTAAATGGGGTATTTTTGAAAGAACATCACATCATGTTAAAAGATTTGCAGCCATATCAGCTCTTGAGGGCTAATGAGCATATATGTAGTCTATCTGCATGATCCGAATGAGGCGCTGGACAGCTAACATAGCCTGACAACCCTCTGCATGTGTGCTCGTGCATATACGCAGTACGTTTGATCCAGCCGCACAGAGATAGAGTCGTGATTCTGTCCTACGCTGTGCACACACCCCCTGGTGTTTTTGAGTTGACATTTTAATTCCTACTTGCGTGACTGTGCTAAAGACTCTCTGCCCCTCCTTTACCATCACTAATGTTCTCTGTCTTTGTCTCCTCCTATTATTCCTCCCTGTGCAGAACTTTCCTTCTTTACTTGTCCTTTGTTTCCTTTTCTGCAGGGCTGTCAACACTCCTCACCCTCCTCCTTCTCCTCCTCCCCCTCCTCCTCCCTGAGGACTTGCATCTTGCCTATCACTAACATTTACTGGCAATACTATGTACCTGCACTTGAATCTTTTGACCCCTCACCCTTGGGGACTTTGAAGTGCTCTATAACCACTCCAGATCTTCATTGGTCACAGATGCTCATGACAGTTTTAGCTTATATTCTGTAGCTGAATATGAGCCTATGCATAATTCATAGAGTCAAGTCCTATGGCCTTGAGTGATGCTGCTGAGAAAGTTAAGTGTAGAAAGCAGCCAACCATGGGGGGAGGTCTGTGTGCAGCTGCCAGCGCAACAGTTTGCGCGTCATAATATTTGATCTTGGAGCTAATTGAACTTGACATGCATTGGGGAAAAGTGCATCATGGTGTGTAGTAAAGAGAAGTAGGACTGCACTGGGTTTGAGCTTGTTCCTGAAATAAAAAATGCATTTTTTTTTTTAAGGGAAAAAACTGGCTGCTCCAAGGGATTTCTAATGGGTCTGGTGTGTGAGTAAGTAAAGGTGGGCTTGCCTGTCGCATACAAGTATGAACCTTCTCTCTCTTTTTAATGTGTGTGGGTTTTTTTTTTATTCCTGCTGTAATACATTTCTATGTCTGCATACCTCACCCATACAACCCACTGTTTGACGGAGCAACAAATTTGCAGCAGAAGGCAAACAAAGGGAAGAGAAACAAATCACGTGGAGCTAAAGGGGTGCAGTGGTTAAATCAGGAGTCGGTACATGAGCTCCGGCAATGGATGTCGGGTTTTTTTGTACATCTCCCAAGCCAGTGGGCAGAAAGAGTGGGGTGAGAAGGGGAAGAAATTATTAAAATGTGCCACAGCCACAAAGTGCTCTTGGAGTAATTAAGTCGACAGCAGCTTGGCTTGCTGCTCCATTTTGAGTGTGTAATGTTTTTCAATAATGACAGAGCACGGCGGAAAACTGGCCTGTCGTCACGCTCTCTCTCCCAGCTAATCCTTTTACTGCTGACCACTCTGACGGGGTGTGAGTCCAGCCCTGCTGCCTGCCTGCCTGCCACTTTTCTGGGGAAAGAAAAAAAAAAGGGCGGATGGGGGAGGAGGGATGAGTTGAGATGAGAAAAAGCAGCCTGTTTGTTTTCCTATGTAATGTTTCACTTTGTTTGTTTGTGCATATGTGTGTGTGTGTGTCTGTGTGTGTGCGTGCATTTGCACACACGCTTGGGTTAATGTAATGTTTAATTTCATTTTGAGTGTGTGAGATTTCCATTGCTTGCCTGTGGGGTTACGTGCCAGCAAAGATGTTGGTGCATATCTTCGGTAAATGTTTATTCGGTCCACAGTGAATACACTCCAGCCCCTTGTTGCTTACAGAGAGGGTTTTTAGCATCATCTCAGGCTCCGAGCCCATCCACTCTGCTCTGGCCACAATGGCTAATCCTGACATAGGCAGCAGCGGCAAGCAATCAGCACTCGCGGCCCAAAACATAATGGAAGCCTGCCTGTCTGGCTAGATGTCTGTGTGGATGACTGGCAGGCCAACCCCCTCGTCTGGATGCTTGCCTTTCGTACCTCTGTGGCTGTGCTGATGGCTGAGTAGACAGTGTGTTAGACAATGTAAAGTTATTCTGTCAATAAATAAGAAGTCGAGCGCATCCCAGAATTGAAGTAATCAGCTAATTACAGAAAAATGTAAGAAAAGCTTTGGCATCTCTCAGATGGTTTGAAACACTATCTAATGAATACAGAGGGAGATTTAGTATGCAGCATTTCCATATGTATGTCTTTCTTTCTGCCTTGCTGCATTTTTTTGAGTTTCCGCAGGGCTGATGTGCTGAGCTAAGACAACTGGTCAGTCCAGTATTCCTAGTTCAGCATCTTTTAGGGATAATTCATGCTTATAATCTTTGAACAGTTAGGCGAAAAAAGAAAAAAAAAGTAGGGACACATTTCAACAACATCGGTCGGTTTATTCTCCTGTATCACAAAACATTGATTTTCAGCATGCTAGCATTGTTGAAAGGATATCAAAGTCAGTAAATCCATCAGACTGAAATATCTCAGCAGCTGCTTAATGGATTGTCATGAAATCTGTTACATATGACAAGCATATAATCTTTATAATGGTACATGTGATAATTGCTAAACTTGGTTTATGACCAACTTCCAGTGTAATGAAAATGGGTTTAATGCTGATTAACAAATATAAGCTAACACACAAAAATAAGATGGTGCTGTTAGTATCTTTTTGCCTGCTAACACTGGAAAGGTGTTCTTTTGAGAATATTAGCATTGTTATGCTACTTTTTTACTGTCACACCTTTCCACATGCTTACTGGATTGAAGTTGCCTATTCCAGCAAATGCACCTATAGTCACATGAAAAAAAAACAAACAAACTGTGCTCTCTTTCAATCTCAAGGTTATTCAAATTAGGACCTAATAACAAAAAATGATCAGGTCCTTATCAGGTTCAAAAAATAACCACTTAAATGGCAGATATGGTATATGGTACGTACATACATTTTTAAATCCTGACTTCTTTCTTGAGTTTTCACATTTACAAGATTGTTTTTGTTTGTTTGTTTGTTTGTTTGTTTGTTTTTAGAAAACTAAGCAGTGTATGAAAAACTGAGTACGTGCTTTCTTCTTCCATGGGAATTAGGAGAGTAGCAGTAGTAGCAGAGTAAGAGCCAACTACTGATAATCAAATATACTTGATTAAAAGATCATCAGCAAGTGTGAGCACCGCTATAAAACCAAGGTTTGGCAGTTTGCTGGTCTTTAGGATTCAGGTGTGTGTTAGCATAAAAGTAAAAAGCTCTTTAGGAAGCACTTGTTGCTGCCTATCTATCTGGAAAGGCCTAAAGCCATTTCCAAACAATCTGAAGTCAATCATTCTACAGTGAGAAATATTATAATACACAGCGCCACATTTGGCAACAAAACACGGCACAAACAAACAACAAACACCTCATAGCAGCTGTGAAGCACGGTGGTGGAGGGCTGAGGATTTGGGTTCGTTTGAGCACTTTGCAGCAATTGAGTCGACCATGAATACCAAAGTATTCTTGAGGTGGATGTATTTGACAGCTAAAACTTGACCTGAAATTGGGATGTGGAGCAGGACAATGATCCCAAGCACAGCAGCAAATCTCTAACAGAATAGCTGAAAAAGAAAAGAATCAAGGTGCTGTAAGTCCAGACCTCAACCTGATTGAAATGCTCTGCTGGGACCTTATAAAAGCTGTGTAATGCCAATAAAGCTCCAATAACTGGAGTAACTTTGTAAAGAAGAGTGGTCCAAAATTCCTCCACAATGATGTGAGAGACTGATAAAATCATAAACAATACAATTACTTGAAGCTATTGCTGCTACAGGTGGTACAAGCTACCGATTAATGAGGTGTAATCACTTTTTCACACACTGCTCCTGTATTTTTATTAAATAAATACGATGTAATCTATGCTGTGATGATCTATGTTGTGAGGGAAGCAGTCAAAAAGCAGGGATGCCAAGACTTACCCTTTCCCAGAGTCTCCTCCCTTCAGTATTTAGGCTCTAGGCTCTAGTCTGAGCCCTTCTCACATTACATGAAAAGCTAATTTCTGCCATTTGCTCACACAGTCTTATCTTTTGATCACCACCCAATTTGCAGCCATAGGAATGTAAAATGACCAGCAAATCACTTAGAGCTGCTAATTCTCACTGCCCTAGTGCAAGTTGGAGAGCATCACTCAACTAAGGCATTAAAATGTCTCCTAAAATAAAGCGGTTTTGAGATTAGATTGCAACGCTCATTTCAGCACACATAAAATGAATAAGTGCTGAATTTTATTTAGGTGCTTCAGCTCCAAGGCCCTCACAGTTATGCAAAAGCATGCGAGACCAAGGCCCATTGTTCACAGTCGGTGTGTAGAAAGGCAAATTTTATGTCTCCAAGCCAAATGCATTCTCCATGTGTAACAAACCCTCGTATGGCTCTTTTTACTTCAAACACAAGCTCCCGAGTAATATTGCCTTTAACTTGTTGTGTTTTGCTTTAAAACGCTGTAAAAGACATTTTTACCAGTAAGCTGAGCTGAATTATAGTAGATGTGTTTTTCCTGCAGTACCTTTCAAATATTGGATCACAGCAAATAGTCGTTAATGGGAGGAAATAGGTCTCTCCCTAGGGCTTGTTGCACTGAAGCAGCCCCAGTGCCTCAGACCTCTTCTCTCTCTCTCGCTCTCTTATTCACCCACTCTCATTTTCCTCTCCTGTTTTGTCTCTCTCTATTATGATGCACTTTGATGCTTAGACTCCACTGCTGTTTGTGAGAATGCACCATTGTGCACGCTGAAGCTTTCCCATAATGAGGCCAGAGGTTGTCAAGGGGAGGGGCAGGGCGGGGAAGGGGATAAATGGAAAGATGTGAGAGATTCCGGAAGAGGTGGATAAAAGGGAAGAGAGGCAGATGAACTGGCAAAAGAGCAAGAGCTGTGAGTGGTTATCGGGGAGCGGTTAAGAGCTCTGCTGCGTGCCCAAGGTCTGCTGTCACAGCTTGAGACAACCCAGCCAATAGGCACTGCGGTTGCACAAACTTAGAGTTCAAGGGTGGCCAAATCCTATTTAACCTTTCCATCTAAAAAGTGACATATTATTTAAGGCTTGCATCGCATCACCTGAGACGTCTCTATTCTCAGGGATTTAAGATGACTGTGTAGCTTCAAAGGTGAGGCCACAAAACAACACAGCGGTACACTCGGCTTCTTTGCAGAGCCACAAACAAAGATAAAGTCCTTTCATGCCAAAGATCTCTATTCCTGTCTTTCGTCGCTCAGAGGTGTGTGAAAAAGATACTGTGCATAATCCAGTCGCATCCGTATGCAGCCAGTTTCAGAGCGATAGAGCGGGAGTAAACAGGATTCCCTCTGGCTGTTGCTTTCACCTGCTGGACGTGGACTGTAAAAGAAAAACAAGGCCACATTCACAGAGCTAAAGGCTTTTCATGCAAAGCACCAGCTTACAGCTGAAAAACTTACAGAGGGATGAATTAAATATGACTGGATGAATACCACATGACTGTTTGTGCAAAGGATCCAAAATATTTATGAGGGAGAAAAACAACAATCGTCACACTTTTTGGTGATTTGTTTCTATTTTTTTTTTAAGAAATAGAAACGAGTTTGACATGGATGGAGCACACTTCTTGTTGCCCCATCCGTGCATGTGAAGTCTTTTTTTTACAAAGGCCATTGAAAGCTCATAGTTTGTTCATTTTATTATTTTTTTAATTTGTGGATTTGTTTTTAAAAATGAATCTGCAATTATTAGATTTTCATGCTGGCTTCACAAAAATATTTCATTCTTGTCACATCTATTCTTCCTGTCATGCTGGCTTTAATTATGGATTTAGCTATAAATGTAACCATATAACACACACACATGTTTACCCTTTTTTCCAACTTGTTTTTTCATTTATTTGCACTTTAGCAAGCTTCTGCCTTTCCTCCAGCTGACCATCTCTCCTGTATACCAATCTCTAACTACACGCCATCAACAGCACCCAGAGGGCTTCTACATGCAATATTGAAGATTTCCATTAGAGCTGAATTGTTTGTGGGGTGGGGGGGCCTTCAAGAGTGTTTTGTGCATCAGGAAACAGACATGAAGCTTCAGCATCCTCACAGAAAGGAGAGATGTGTAGTACGGGAAGAGGAGGAAATAGGGAAACCTCAAGGGTTTGATAAAGGAAACAAAAAGAAAAAAGATCAAAATTAAATAAAACAGAATGCAGTGTAACAGTACATAAAATATCAGCATGCGTTGCTCCCATTTCACTTTTATTCTCAGATTTAAAATGAGTTGTCTACCCGTGAGAGTGACGGTGAGGGAAAATCCAGCACAGCGGGGAACGAAACTCATCCTTTGTTTATTTGAATGGCATAAAAAGATTCAAATACACAGAAATATACTTGAACATATTGTATACTACACTGTAAAATCTAATTAGTTCCCAGAACTCAAAAAAATTATGGAAACTCGTTGCCTCAAAAAAATTGAGTAAAGCTTAGCTAAAAATGACTAAGTTAGGACAACGTATTTATTTTGAGTACTCTGTACAAGCTCATTTGTTCCCAGAACTCAAAAAAATTGGATCAAGTTTACGTAAGATGACCAAGTTAGGGCAACTTACTCATTTTGAGTACACTGTACTCAAAATGTACACAGCCGTGTTAGTTCCCAGAACTCAAAAAAATTATGGAAACTCGTTGCCTCAAAAAAACTAAGTAAAGCTTACTTAGGATGACTGTTAGGACAACTTATACATTGCAAGTCTGCAGTATTAAGAAAAACTTGATATTTCTGACTTTCTGACAATACTAATTGTTTACCTACTGACAAACATTTCAAGTTCAACTAAATGAAAAAACAATTTGTGGTAACCTGATTATGACTAAAAATAATTAACAACACTTTTTGTAATGATGTTAAAATGAGCACAAGTTTTATTTTCAAACACAACAAAGTACAACAGCCAACATACTGGACACTGTTCTGCTGAATAAAAATTATATTGCCATCACTGTTATAATCTTACAATGAAACAAAGTCTCAGATGTAATTATTCTGAAAATAAGTTTAGGTCTACCACAAGTTTGTTTTGTACTTACATTACTTATATAATCAACATAAAATATTTATTGTTCTGTCACAAGTGCAGTCTCTAATTTAAACAACACATTCGTTTTTCATTCCAACACAGGAGCTGGAATGTTGTAATATTTTAAGGATGGCTTGTTTCCAGTCCAGGCATTACTGCCTGAATGACTGTCATGGATCAAGGTGATCCAAATGTAGGTGCAGAAGAAAGTCTTTAACTTCCCTTAAGTACAGTCGCAGTGGATGTGGGTTGGAGATGCAATGAGCTTGAACCTGCAGGCGACCACCTTCACTGACCACACCATCTGTGATGGAGGACTCATCTCTCCTGGTGTCCTGCAAGCAAACAATCATATTTTTTGGAACATGAACTTAATTGCTTTCTTAAAACATTTTTTTCTGCATTTGGTATAAAACAGACTCCAATTTAGACAATCTCAGGCTCCCTCCCCGCCGGAGAGGTGACCCAATGTCCCAATTGTCAGTCTGGATAGCCGTGACCACCACGCAACACACAATATTGTCATGAAAGCATCATTTTAAAAAGGGCTATGCAAACATGGGCAATAACTTTCATTCTAATGATGTGCAAAATGATTTGGGCACAAAACAAATTTTGCTGTTAGAAAACTTGCAGACTTCACTATATACAGTGTAGACCCTCTAAACTAAGTTTGGGGGATGTGAACATTCAAGAAATGCAGACCAAACTGTTGTTGTTTGTTTACTTACACAGCATGTCTTGTAGAATTAACTGGAGTCACAGCAACAGCACAGTGCAGTCATATCTCAAGTCTAATAACAGAAGACAGGAAAAGATCAGTAAAGAAACAACTTCCCCAAACCAAAGCACAAACAAAACAATAAGTAAAACAGGCTGATCTAAAGTATGATTAAAGTTCAGCCTGATTAATATAAATGTCACTGACAGTTGCTAATATATTGGAAAACCAAAATACTTAGCACTGAGTTGATGTCTTTCTGTCCAACAACAGGAGTGCTGGTCCCGAGCCTCAAAGACAGAAAGAAGCAAGCAGAGGGAGAAAAAACAGAACATTTTTCAGAAACTGATTTGATCCTTAATGGCTGTGCAATCATTGTAACATAGAGTTTGCTTATGTTGTTAAATAAAGGCTAGATTTGACATTAATAGATGCCACAGATGTTCTAAAGCTGCCACAAAGCATGAAAACGTCGGAGCATTTTTGCAAATATGTGATGTCTTGATAAATCGAGCAGATATTTGAAATTTACACAGCTACATTCTCGCCTGAAAATATCTTAAAAGTTTATTTTGTGACCCAGAAAAAGTAATACGTTTTTCAGCAGTGCTCCTCCGCCATTGCCGCGCTTACAAGTGCGCACAGGCTCCGACAACCATGGCCGACAAATGCGATCCTCCTTTTCACCAGACTACCCTTTCTGGGTCACAAAATAACCTTTTAAGATATTTTCAGGCGAGAATGTAGCTGTGTAATGCTCAAATATCTACTTGATTTATCAAAATATCACATATTTGCAAAAGTGCTTCCACGTTTTCGGAGAGCTCCGTTATCCATCCCCCACACCCACCCCACCCCTAACGGCTGCACCTCCCAAAGAATTTTGTCTGGGCTCTTATCTCACTTATTTATTTCAAACAATCAACAAAAAAATTCACCGACATAGTTTTATGTAAGGTTTTTAAGGCTGTGGTGTTAATTTTTAAGTAACATGAGCACAGCGGCAGCAGCAACGCTAGGCTAACACTAACTAGCTAGCAAGATTAGAAACCTGGTGCTAAACTAAGAGAAGCCACAAAATCAGTTTGAATAAGAGTAAACATTTACTCACCAAGTCAGTAAAGATCCACAGCAATGACAACAATAATATCTCCAGGTTTGCTCAATATATTCCATAACAAATGCTGGCGCCATGAACATGCGGACTGATCCGGGAGGGAGGAGGATGGTAGTCACGTGGCATTTTCAAAACACATCTTTCATCCTTCCGCCCTGAGAAGCAAAACTTCCAGCTTACTTAGTTTTTCTAAGTTAGGACAGCTCAAATTAATCGAGTTTATCAGCATTTTTGCATAAAAAGTACTGGTAACTTATTTAAATTGAGTTCTAATAACAAATTGATAAAAATTGAGTTCAGCCTATTTAATATTTTTAATTAAACACAATATTACATTTTACAGTGTACTTAGTACAACTACCTGGTGATATATCTCTGGGGAAGAAAGGTGATTTATGTGACTTTGAACGTTGCATGGTTGTTGGTACCAGAAACTGTTGATGTGCTGGGTGAAAATGTCTTATAGATGCCAGAAATCAGAGGAGGATGGCCTGATTGCTTTGATCTGACAGAAACAAAGAGAAGCTCAAATACTTCAAAGAACTATTAAGTTAGAACCAAGGTATGCAGAAGAGCATCTTTGAATGCACAACACATTGAATCTTGAAGCAGCTACAACAACAGAAGACCACACCATGGCATGACCTTAAATGAGGCGAGAATAGGTGAAGAATCCACCAGACTCTGTCTATGGGCAGAGCCCACAGCAGCACCAGCCCAATACTCCACCTTAGAGTACAGAGAGAGGATGAGAGCAATAGAGGGTGGAAGTGGGAGAGAGGGCAAGAAAACCAGGCCTGCCTGGACCATGTCAGGTTCAATCTGGTAATAGCAAGGTGTGTCTAATGAAGTGGCTAGTGATTGTCCACGTTCAGCAAACACTGACTATTTTCATATCCAGTATCCACGTGGCACACAAATTACAGTCAATCAATTACAGATACTCCTGATCTCAACTCATTATGCATTTAAAGCACACCTGTCCGGCTTCTCCACCACTGTGGGCAAGACCAAAGAGCTGTCAAAGGACAGACCTGCACAAGGCTGGAATGGGCAACTAGGCCATCAGTCACAAGTTTCGTAAGAAGGTGACACCTGTTGGTGTAATTATTCAGAAATGAAAGACATATCAAAGGACGATCAGTCATTCGCATTCTGCATTGCCCAAAAGGTCGCCTGCGTAAGAAACACATGTACAAGTCTTCAGCTTTCCAAATGATTCAGAGAAGGCTTTGGGAAAAGTGCTGTGGTCACATGAAACCAAAACTGAGCTCTTTGACTTCAACTCAACCCGCTGTTTTTAGAGTAAGAGAAATACTGTGTATGACCCAAAGAACACCATCGTCACAGTCAAGGATGGAGGTGGAAACATTATGCTGTCGGGCTGTTTTTCTGCTAAAGGTATAGGATGACTTCACTGCACCGAGGGACCAGAGGAAGAGGCCAGGTACCCTAAAATCTTGGATGAGAAACTCCTTTTCTCAGCCAGAACACTGAAAATGGGTCATGGATGGGTTTTCTAGCATGACAATGAAAAGCTTATTTCAGTGGTTCAATCCTATAGGAAATGTGGAGGAAGCTGGAGCAGCCGTGAAATGTAGATTTAGATTTAAAGAGTTTCTGTAAATAGGAGTGGTCCAAAATTCTTCCTGAGATGTGTGCAAACCTGGTGACCAACTATAAGAAATGTCTGACCGCTGTGCTTGCTAACAATGATTCCTCCCCCAAGTTATAAATTGATTTGCAGGTCATTAGGCAAAGGAAAGATGTGATCCCCAAGCAAAACATAACTTTAATGTAATGTGGTCTTTCTGGATTTTTGGTTGATATTTTGTCTCGCTCCATTAAAATGAAGCTACAATAAGAATTAGAGACTGTTCCTTTCTTTGGAAGAGCGCAAACCTACAAATTCAGTGGGGGAGGGGTGTCAAATAATTATTTTCCCCACTTTAAGTGTTTTACTACCAGACAGGTGCTCAGTTTCTCTCTGTGCCGACTGATTATCAGCATTTTCCTGCATAAAACTGCATGCTGCTGCAGCTGGACACCAAGCTGAATGTTGTGAAAGGAAAACCAATTTGCAGTAAATTTGAGGTGCATAAAAACCAAAATGATTGGCTAAAAGATGCTAAAGCTAAGGAAAAATGCACTTGGAATTGGATAGTACTTTTCATTAATATTTTTCACATTACATTGCATAACTACATTGCATTTGCATTACAGCCATTTGATTAATGGCTGTAACAATTCTAACATTGTTAGAAATGTTATATATGTAATTAATCAGATGCAGACGGAACGTCCCCCAGGTCACAGTACATTAATCTCATTCACCAGCTGACTCATATAGCTCTGTTTGATTATGTTTGTATTTGAAACTCCAATATTTATAGCTTCTCATTTCTGTTTTTATCTACACTAACCTCTGAGGAAAATCTGACTCTTAAGAAGAAGTGCTCCACTAATGGTTCATCTGTCTGCTGGCTGGTGAGTAGAGATTGTGTATTCTGTTAATCAGTGATTATATGCTTAAGTAGCAACCTGCAACCAATGGAAACAAGGCTAACGAAAGGTAACCAAAAAAATGAGCTGAAAGACACTAAAGCTGCAACGACTGCAAAGTTAGGTGATATTTTGATACATTTGTCATCTTTCTTTTTTTTAATCTTTTACACAGTCATTGTTAATTTAAGACGTATAAGTGAAACAGGCCACTAAATTCATAATTCAAACAATTATGGGTCAAGCAAATGCTGATCAAACTGGTTGGGAATAAAGCCACGGGCCACATCTTGACCTACAGAAAACAGTGAATTAAATTCAAACACAGCTGGTACCTGTGCAGAAAAGGAGGCATAATAGTGAAACTTGCCGGAGAAAAACAGTTTAACATTGTGTACTTTTCACGCTTAATTCCAATGTTTCAGGGTTGGAGTGTCTTGCAGAACTTATTCCATCAAAGGCTTTAGACACAGTTATCTAACGAAATCAGCAATTAACTGCAAAGAAGCAGAGACAATTCAGTGAATAAAGCAACCTAATTAACTTCCACCATGTGAATGTTTTTTCCAGCAAAACACTTTTGATAGTTGAGCAGATTCTCTAAAACTGTGTGTAGATGTAGCGCGAGGCAATGTGCTTCTCTCTTTGTGTGTCTGCAGATTTTGCTGTTTTCATTAGACACATAAGGACTCACCACGTCCTCTGTCCAGCTGTGAAAGTAGAAACTAAGAAGCCTCCAGGTGCATCGATGTGCAGTTAATTCTGTAGCTAAATGCTCTTTCCTGCATATATGGACACACACACACACACACACACACACACACACACACACACACAACCGCCTCCACAAGCACACACATAAGTGTGAAGGCAGTCTTTCCATTTACTAGCAGTATCAGCTCCTGAGAGGCACTTTCCTTGAATGCCTGAAGTAAAGTGTGGGCTTCTTTTCCCTACCATGTTAGAAGCTGGAACAGCTGCCTGTTTTTGCCCATGCATAATCATATAATGCATGTTTATAGTGTTGTGCAGTGAATTTGAATGTCTCTCTCTCAACACTCGACTCATCTAGCTTTCTTTGAATAGATTCAAACACATCCTGTCCCAGGCACACACACACACATCGGTAGTCATGCATTTAGCTGTGGCCCTTTAGGTGGATACCCATCTCAGCAGGTGACAGCTATCAATTGAGCCCCAGGGTCGATGGAGGGATAGAAAAAAACACTTTCATCTTCCTTTTGACTTCTACTCAGTCCTCTGCACTTGCTCTCTCTCCTTGCTTTTAACTGCACCTTCTTGTGTGTGCAGAATTCTCAAAGCTCTAACACACTTGTTCAAGATTCTTCAAACCTTTTTACAATAGGCGTGCCGGCATGTCCTTGTTTTGCGCTCTCTTCTGCCCTCTTTCCACTATCACCTTTCATTCACTCAGATTTGTTTGAATTCTGGGCGAGGGAGCAAAATCCCCAGCAGATCATAGACTCAGGCCTTAGAGGGAGCAAGTCACTGGCGCCATGCCTCCTGGACCAAAACTCCAGGGATACTTATTCTGTGCCGTCGAGTACTTGTTGAATGTTTTGGTTCTGTGCATGGGCAATCACGCAAATCTGCTTTCTGCTGGGGCTCTGCGGGAGTCTATTTATGGTTGGCCTGATTGGAGAATAATTCTCACTCTTAAAGGGGTCATTTCAACTATTTGTGGTCTGTGACAGTTCAATCAATATGTGGAAATATGAGCAACTCATTCTCAGAGTAAGAATGCCTAAACAGAACGCCCTCCACAACGGCATATTTTTGCTCACATTTGAAAAGCACTGAGGGTTTTTGGCTCTATTGAAAAACTTTTCTTTTAAACGTTGTACAGATCGCATCTCCATCAGTGCCTCTCTCCTGCCCTCATGAACAAGACAGTATCCGAGTGTTTTTCCTCCTCTCTTAGTCCCTGGGGAAAGGAAGCCCATTCCCATTCCCACCCCCGCATCCCCCCCTCCCCCATCACCAGTTCATCATCCATCTGGGAGGCAGGATAAGCGCTGCATGGGACATTAGGCCCATTACCCAATCACAACATGTTATCAGCCCCAGCCCACCAACTCTCCTCTTGCTCTCACACCGTGCTCAGATTTACTGGAAAGGACACTGTGCTTAACACAAGCTGCGAGGGAGCATTGGGGCTGTATCACACCACTAGATTGTCTTGGAAGTCTCTCCATGTCAGATGTGTGTAGCTGTATTTCTGCTTTCAATTTGAAAGTCAGATTATCTTCATGAATGTATAATGACATTTCTAACCCTCCAAAGGGTAAGCGGGTATAGCTAATGGCTGGATGGATGCATATAAATAATGAAAATAGGCACAAGCTTATATGTTTCCATTTGTAATGAGATCTTGAGAGGTTTAAAATACTTTTTTTGGAGAGGGGGCGGGGGTCTAAATAAAATAAGGGCATTTATAGTTGCAGGCCTCTACATGTATGAAAGATTAGAGTGAGCAACTCTATTACATAATATACAGAAATTTGCCATGTATGCCAAATAGCAAGCATTCCAGTATAAAGTTGATGTGTGTAAGATCATAAAAAATGCCAGTAGAAATTGCTTACCTGTTTACTTGTGGCCCACTCTTAGCACCCAGCTGGTAGCCTGGCCTAAAAAGTAAATTGACCCGCCTATTGTGACTTTTACATCATTTCCACCATGGCTGAAAGAGTCCAATAATTATTAGTATGAATGATACAGGGGGAGGATATAACAAGCTTAAGATTGGGGTTAAAGAAACACACACACACACACACACACACACACACACACACACACACACACACACACACACACACACACACACACACATACACACACACACACACACACTTTTCTCTTATCTCTTATTACTTACAGTTTGTAATATATAATTGCCCTCAAAGCACAAAGTTTTCAAATCTGCAGAGAAAGTTTGACACCATAAGTACAACAATTCCTTCTCCTCTTAAATGTCCCTCATTTACTTAGTTATAAATTAGAAATGTAAATAGAAATTACAAATATACTTTTATGTGAATAGTAACAACAGCTAGATGTCTAGAGAAATGTTCAATTGTAGCTGCTGCAAGAGCTGAATCGCAATTTGTTATTAATACTGTTAAAAGTGTAATCGCTATAACAACAGGGAGCTTCAGCACATCAGCAGCTGTTTTCATTATCTGCAGCGCTGCAAGATGCTGATGTTGGTAAGGATTGTCTTCCTGGTGCTGAGGCTGCTATATAGCACTGCGTATGGTTGGAAATAGTGTTCCCAGTATGGGGAATGGCCGTTGCATGTTAACCAAGAGACAAGAAAAACCAAACAAAAAAAACTATTTGTTTTTTTTTTTTGTAATTATTTTGACACACAGAAAAAAACTGTGTTTCCATAGAAAAAAAAATGTAAACACATTTTTGACACATTACATGACTCTGGTGTAGCTAATTAATTAATAGTTAACTAAATTAACATTAACATTTGTGTTGATACACACACAGGCACAGCTACAGTTGCCTCATGATGATTTATACTGTAATGTACAGACCCTAAAACATACAGAGAAAACAATCAGATGACCCCCTCTGAGCAAGCATTTGGCGACAGTGGGAAGGCGAAACTCCCCTTTAACAGGAAGAAACCTCTGGGAGGTGAAGCAACCAGTCCAGAGGTTAAAGAAACTTTGTTCAACATTTTATATTGTAATCCAATATTTAGTTCAGTTCAAATTTAATAAATTAACAAATCTTTTTTTGTTAATTTATTAACTTTTGCTAACGTTATCTCAGAACTCATTTCTGCACAATTCTTCCAAAAAGTAATTTTTTTTCAATTGTCCATTCTATACCTTCGACAATGATTTCAATATTAACTGTTTGGAATTTTCTAAAAAATAAAAAAATTAAATAAATAATAATCAAATAAATCCACTTAAAAGATTTGAATTCTTCCCAAAAGCACATAGTGTGCAGTAGTCTGCCAGAGTGAAAAAGGATGGTCACAAAAGAAATGCATCAAGTGAAAAGATGAAAAGATACCTCCTACAATACATTAATTATTTAGACCTTGGCTAATGTCAGTGAAGAGAACACACAGATAAAGCTGAATAGACCCTGTTAATAAGAGTGAAAGACTAAAAGAGGACAATTTGCCACACAAGTCCTTTAAGTTCCTGCTTTCTTCAAAGTTAGATTTTACTGTCGGACTGTGGGACTCTGCAGCGCTGCTCCCAAACCAAGAGACCCTGCATAGTCTGTTCATAAAGCTGACAGAAGAAGTTGTATGCATGAAATATTAGCTATCCTCAAAGCTTACAGTAGGAACAGTGTTTATCAGCGTATCTCAGTGTGTATTTGTGTCTCTGAATAGTGTGTCTGTGTCGGTTCTCGGGGGTGGGGATCCGACTGTCACTCTCTGACATTGTAGCCTAGATCTAGCGGGGATTTAGTGTTTTTGATTCCACAGTATGAGTGACCGTTGGGCACACAGGCAGGACAGAGGGTGTAACCGGCCTCAAACCACCAACTAATCTACTCATGGAATTATCTCCTGCTAAAGGAGCTTATAGAGCCACTGTTTACCCCAGGGGGGACCCCAGATGTACAGTAGACTCCACAAACACACATTGATAAGGGAACCCGATGCGACTTGCTCTCAGAATTATAGCCTGGGATATCATTTACCTATCCAAGACAAGCCAACAAGCAGATTTGGCTAAAAAAAATAAAAATAAATCAGATCTTCTTACATGTTTTAGCAGAAAAATAAGGAACCAAGGAAATCTACACAAGTTCAGCTGTGCTTCTAACATACAGTCCCCTCCACTGCTGGATATTTAATACGTTAGGTCTTTAATGCATTAAAAAATAAATATTCTGTCCCACTTTGCATGCTGAGATGGTTGTATTGCAGTAAGCTTGTGTAAGCACAAGGCACACCAACTGAGTGCTGATTCCAGTTTTGCCTGTCCAGTATGTTAACCGGTGGCTAAAACACGGGCTAAATGAATAAACTCTCACAATGGATTTGAACAAATTGCATATTTTGGGATTTTGTAAGAAAAAAAATTAACAGCATTTTTTGGGGCATCAGGCAATACAGCAGCAGCATTGAGCACTGACCTGATAATCCTTAAAACCTTCACATTTCAGTTAAACGTTTAAAAGATAACAACGGCTCTGGGGATGGTAAAGTCTATTTCTCAGTCTACTGCTTTGCTCGGGATTGAAATATTTCAACAATACCTAAGCAACTGAAACTTGGTATAGATGTCCATGGCACACACAGAAATAATGAATTTGACAATCTCCTGACTTTCACTCTAGTGTTACCATGAGGTCTTAGATCCCTTAAATAGCATCATGAAGGGAAATGTAATTTGAGCAGTAGATGTAGACGTTTCAAATTCCTGTGGTGTTTCAGTATATTCATTTCTTACCTTACTTTCAGCAGTTAACATAATCATGTTGTACCTGCCACCCTGTTAACATTAATATTAACAACATCTGCTGAAATTTGTGTTGTTGTGCCAGTAAATAAACACTAATGCACTTGTTTTACATCAGCATCAGCAGTATGTTAAAGCTGATTCTATCCACCCATCTACCCATTCAAGGTCGTGGGAGGCTGGTGCCTATCCCAACTGCCACCGGGTGAGGGGCAGAGTAGAGCCTACACATACTGCCAGTGTTTTGAAGCTGATTTATGGTTCTTCTTTGACACCCATTTGTGTATTTTGGAAATTCAGACAATGGCTATTTCAAGCTAACACTAGCTAGCACGTTACGAGACAGCGATAACACTGCATAGTTTTTTGCCAATTGATAAAAAAAATCGGTATGAACAGCAAATGGAATAGTTTGGTCTGATTTACACTTCTGCTGTGAATCTTTGTAAAGCCTACAATGTAATCTATATGAGGGGCTGTGGTCAGGTGTTTTCAGGGATAAACATATTTGTCCATAAACTTCTTTGTACATTCCTCATGTCCATTCCGACAGTTTCAGTAACCTCCCTCCATTTGCTGACATTTGTGAATCCCTATGATGATGCTATATTATATAGTTCTACTGAGATGCTGATTGCTATTCTCTCATTGATAAATGTAAAGATTGTGGTGAAAATGTAGCCAGAAATGCACAGGAGGAATCGACAGTACTGTACAGGCGAATCACAATAGTTGCACTCTGCGTCGATACAATGTGAAGTTACATTTTAGAGAGTTCAAGTTCCAGAGTGGTTTGCAGCAATGAGATAGCTACAATGTAGCTTTCCTGTAGAAGTATAAATCCGCAATAAGAAGTGTGAACAAAATATGAAATATCAGTGGAGAGTTTGGGTTATTTTCGACATTCTCTTTTTCACTTTGTTATAAAGAAGATCTTCTGTTTCTGTTTTCTCTATGGCAGAAAATAAACTGAAGCAGAAAAACAGGTTTAGTCCACATATCTTTGACACTGCCCTCTAGTGACATTACACAGCTATAGCATGAAGAACTACAGGCATCTCCAGGCTATTGCACTGTCATGGTGGCACCTTCATGCAGAGGCTGAGTACCCTTGTATGGAGTCCTTAAAGAAGCCAAATGCGGATTAGCTGGAATGTTGATATGGAAAGGAAAGGGCACAACCAAAGAGGAAGGAGAGGAAGAAGAAGCAAACAAACAATACCTTTATGACACTCAGTTTTCACTACTTTTTAAAGTAATTCTTTGTTCATTTTAATTTCTGCATTTTTCATGACAAAAAAAAATCTCAGCGAAAAGACCAACAGCAGCACAAACATAATCAAGGGAAGCTTGTGTTTTTGGCTGACATTTTTTTGACACCGCCTTTGAGCGGGGGCAGACAGCTACAACATGTAGACATGTGTAACACCAGTGCAGTACTATTTAAGATGCTGACTAGAGCTTTTAAGCCTAAGCACTGCTGTTTGTAGCTCCAGAGAGTCACTAGCATGGCTCTTCTTGTAGCAGGGTTAGTGGTGTGACGATGATAGCGTCTTATTAGTCTTTCTGCATTACCTACCCACTCTCTGTTCTTTCTTTATGATTTATGTTGTTATTGCTTATTGATCTTTTGTATGTTGTGTGCATGTGTATTTTGGGGCAAATAATAAATAAATAAATAAAAGATCTTTTCAGTTTTAGTTAATTTTCTCAAAATGCCTAAAAAAGAGTCTAAAATAAAAGTCACACTTATAAATACTTGCAATCTCACAGGTTCAACATTGCGGTTTTTACACAACATGTCTGTTGTGCCTTCTTCCTGGCATGCTCCTCTCCTTCCCTGTAGTTTTCACACTGTGATTCAGCCAATTGGCCAAGGTGTTGATATGAGCCACGACAGCATATGAAAGCATGAGGTGATGAGAGCACGTGGGAGGCTTTGAGATCCAACATGAGCTGTTCATGGGTGTTTTCTGGCTGTTTTTGCTGAGTCCTCACTCCCACCCTTTGGAGGTGAGAGCCAATGAGTAAGAGGGAGAGGAGGGGGGGAGAGAGAGAGAAAGAGTAAGCCAGGCAGGGATGACTCTCTTACATAACGTCTGCTGCTGCTGCATGACACGTTTGGTCACGCTCCGAATCACTACTCCCAAGCCCATCACCAAGAGGTGTGTGTGTGTGTGTGTGTGTGTGTGTGTGTGTGTGTGTGTGTGTGTGTTTTGTGTGACTGACAAAGAGAGATGATGCTGAGAGGGTGGTCCGCAGTCCTGCCCGCGGCTGAATGTAGGGATTTGTTATTGATTGCACAGCTGTCTCCTTTAATTATGTTTCTATCCAATCAATGCAAAAGGTGACGAGAGCCAAAGTGACATTTCTCCACTCTGATTACTCGTGTCTCCTTTGTGGCTATTCTGTCCTCTGCTTTGACTTAGTGCCACACTGCACCCATCTGCAGTCATTTCACTTTGGACATTTTAGCTAGTGCGAGCATACGCTTTCATTCGTTTCGGGATGCACAATGGCACAAGTGAGATAAACCAGGAGTGTGTGCAAATACTTAGGCTGATCTGTCTAGGATAAACAGTTAAGCCGAGAGGAGACGCTGTGCAGTTATCACCAATGGGGCTGTGAAAGGAGAACTCAGCTTTATTTTCCATTCACACCATGTTAGAGGACTGGTGGCTGTAACACAACTAAAGCTGGGACAGCATTCAGCGCTGCTGTTTGTATAATCAGTCGAAAACATGACAAACCATGTTAGAGATTGTGATTCTTTGACGTACTTGCTTCTGTACATAAATGACTTAAGTCAGTTGTGATTCTTGTGTTTTAGAGGCTATTTTTAAATTCAGTGACAGAAGGCCAGAGCTAACGATTATTCTCAGCAAACCTGGAAAATGCTTTCAGCTGTTTGGACACTCTAATTCTTAAAATAAAGTGTTGGAACGACACTTTAAGTATAAGTATTATCAGAGTATTTATAACCACTCTTTTATTTTTATACATCAAGAACCATAACAAATGTATTTATTTACATTTACTTTTTTAATTTAATGCATAATTTATAATAATTATGAACTAAATAATGTATCTGCTGCATTTTAACACATGCAAATATTAAACCCATATTCCATTTATTATTGGAAACTTTAATCTCATATTCTTGGCTGTGCACTGCCCTGCATTTCACTAAAGACTTCCCGTATTACGCTAATAATTACATGGAATGATTTGATGGGGACTGTATCAAAAGAAAGTCTATTTTCTTTATAAATAAAGCCAAATCACATTATTCTGCCAAGCAAACTTTTTTGGAACATTATTCAGAATTATGCAAATTGCTGTGGCAAAAAAATGCATTGGAACAGGCAGCCTCTTCCATTCTGCAGCTTCAGTACTGTGCAGTGCAGAGGGTGTATTTCGAACACAAAAGTGCTTGGGTGTTCAAATGCTCAAGTTGGTTCAAACTTCATCAGCCCTGCTCTTTGGGCAAATACTGCAGATAACATAAGAGATATTAATGGATCTGTTCCTGGATTGGAAGCATATTTGACTATCCGCCTCCTAAAATCCTCTTTGTATCAAAGCAGCAGTTGAATTAAATTTTATTTATATCCCACCAAATCACACCAATGGTCATCTTGAGGAGCTTTATATTGTAAGCTAAAGACCCTACAAATAGTAAAGAGAAAGTGCTTTGAGACACTGGAAAGGAAAGACTCCCTTTAACAGGAAGGACCCTCCGATAGAACCAGAGGAGGGGCATCCATCTGCTGCGATGCATTGGGGGCGAGGGGAGGGAGGCAGGTCAAAATGCACAATTTAATAATAATTAATGATTAAATGCCGAATGGTGTATAAACACATGGAGAGTGAAGAGGAAAAACTCACTGCATCATAGGAAGCCTAGACCTATTACAGTACATCTAAGGGATGGATCAGGGTCATCTTGTGCAGCCATAAATATAAGCTTTATCAAAAATGACAGCTTTAAACCTCATCTTAAAAGTAGAGACAGTGCCTGTCTCCCAAAGCCAAAGCCAAACTGGGAGCTTGTTCCACTGGACAAGGGCCTCCCAATCTACTAGGCCACCCCACCTAAACCAGCAGTCTGAAAGCAAGTTGCTCTATTTGGGCTGATATGGTACCATAACAAAGTGTATAGAGTGTTCACAGAAATCCCTTTGTGCATGGGAAAACACTATCAATGTAATTTCTATTGAGTATTATCAGGGCTTCAGGGCTTGTGCATGTAGATACCGTGTCCTTTGAGTGGCAAAATGAAATTGACCTCTGCAAGCCAAAAACAAATTTAGCGAAAGAGGATTCACGACAGCAGTGTGTTTGTAATTGCGACTTTTAGTGTTTACCCTGTTAAAATTGAACGTGGCACTAAATCAAATGTTCCTCTGAATAACAAAAGCTCAGGACATATGAAATGGGCACGGCTGGATTGAGCAAGCAGTAATTGAGGTGGTTGCAGGCCTGAGCTAACAATGCAGACTGTGCAATGCGCTACTGTCCATCAAAATTAATGACAGCTCCTGCTGATTAATTCCAGGTCAAAGAATATTACAAACAAATTTCTGCAACCACCAAAACCTGTCTTTCATTCTCTGCCTCTCTTTATTCATGATTTATTACAAGCTCTCCTTGTAACGCTGTCTTCCTATTACTTTCCATCTTTTCTATTTGCTCTCCTTTTCTTTGTGCCCTCGGAATGAGTGAGGTGTAGAGGTAGCTGCATCTGAAAGGCATAATTGAGTCCTTGAATTCTTTATGGGAACAATATTCCCCTCTGACTCACCGCATTCCCACATTAGCACCACAGGATTCTAAGAGCTTTTATATCGGTTAGTCTTTAATTTCCACGATATTAAATTGCTTCACAGCTGTTGGCAATTCATGTTCTGGCAGTATACATTCAGAGCTCAATTCATCACTCAAAGCAATTTGAAATTAGCTGAAGCATGTCTCCGTCTACAAGGGGAAACCACATAAACACCTGTCCAACACTTGAGACACAATCTTGACATTATTTATCCCACTGCGCTCGTTAATTTCATTTGTCTTGTCTCGTACAGTGTGTGTGTGTGTGGGGGGGGGGGGGGGGGGGGGGGGAGTATGTCTGGTCAAGCTGTAAATGTGAGAACAAAAAAAACAACTGAGGGACACTTTAAAATTCTTCTTCCTCAGCTGGAAAAACAGCGTGTTCTCCGAGGAGTGCCATGCTCCCTTCGTCTCAGCCATTTTTGTTTTTTGGGATCTCACCGGGACAGCGGCTAACTGACCCCCATCCGTCTCCATGGGGACAGAAAAGCCATTTCTGCTATTACTGAGATTAGAGTCTTATCTGCTTCTGTTCTATTTTGGAAAAGCTCATGTAGACTATCAGGGGACCTACTGCTGCTTCTCCAACATCTATTATCATATCCACAATATCTACATCTCACATATCAAACATCAGTACCTATACCACTACTGCTAAACCCCAGAGATGCACTTTCTGGCATCACAGTTATCTGTTTTCCACCACTGCCGAGCCAGTATGTAAGCAGTGTTCCCACAGTGACAACCAACCCACCTTTCAATACATTTGGGAGCCCCACTCCCACCCGATGTCAGTTGTTCCAACTTTGGCCCCAGCAGTTTTGTGAGGTCTCACTGGAAAAGGAATGGATTTAAATTTACATTTAAAATGACGGAGCTGAGTAAATGCGTTTTAAGGAAAACTGTGAATAAACAACAAAAAATAAGATTAATCCAGTTACTCAACCTTTGAACATGTTACACCCAAAAATGACAAGCAAATGCACCCCCCCTCTTTAAATCCTGTTGTTTGGGCACAGAATGCATTTCAATTTGTCACTTTTCATGGGCGGAGCAGTAACCGAAATTACATTTTGACCAATAGTGTGAAACGACACATTTAATCCCTTACCAACCCAATTTTCCACATCAGTATGTTGGTTGAATGCATTCCTCTGAGGCAGGCCAGTGCATATGTTCTTTTAATTTAAAGCCACGGCCAGCAGAATGTAAAATGTCTTGAATTTACCTCTCCCTCTGCAAACCGAGCCCCACGGTACGCCTGTTCTATGCAGCGATTTGAAAGATGACTCACCACCACTTGTTTCCCCTTTTGCAGACTGCAGAGAGGAAAGTCATTCTGTACAGTAAAGGCACAAAAGGGGTGATGCAAAGTCGTTATTATAAATATTGAATACAGTGACTGAAATAAACTTGCACAAATATGAATTCCTTTTTTTTCTCCTCACACTTTCTGCAAGCTTACTCACCAGCAGTGGTCAACAGTCTTGACTTGGCCTTTTTGTGCGGAGGTTGCATGCTTCCACAAGTTTTCTCTTTGCTGGAAGTGTGATTGTGTTGCTTTATGTGCAGTGAAGATGAGAGGATATAGAAACTATGATTTCCAGTTCAATATTAGAGTAATTATGGTAATAAGTTATGACATGGTGTCATCATACTAGAACAATACTATCACCACTAAATTTGGTCTCTTCTTAAATGATATAACTCTTTCTGTCTATGTGAAAAAATTGATGTTTGGACATATAACATGTGCCAGACGTGTTAAACTGTATTCTGCCATCAGAATTCTTCTTCTTCTTCTCTCACATCCTCCCTTTATGGATTGTCACAGCGACTCCATCAGCCTCCATCTCACCTTATCCTTAGCATCTCCCTCTGTCACACCAACCCTCTGCATGTCCTCCCTCATGACACCCATGAATCGTCTCTGAGGTCTTCCTCTTTTCCTCCTGCCTGGCAGCTCCATCTTCAACTTCCTTTGTCCAGTCTCCACTCTCCCTCCTCTGCACATGTCCAAAGTGTCTCAGTCTGCCACCTCCAGCTCCATCTCCTGTCCTTTTGTTAAGGGCCACCATCTCCAAACCATACATGGTTTTCTTTTTGTAGCAACAAAAGGTGCCACTTACCCTGCCCTGATAGAACAAGCTAATTACTGTGCCCTCTTATGTGACCATGGTAGCTTAAATACATATTTGAGCAAGGGGTATGTTGATCAAACACTGGATAATGAACACCACCACACATCCTGGAACTGTGAAATGTGAATAGAAAATATGTATATGCAATGTTGTAATTAAGAACACCATGAATAGTCTTGTAGCTGGGGATTGTAGATGGTTATATGTGCTGCCCTCATTTTTACACCCTTCTCCTCAATAAAGCAGCTACTAATGACCTCCTCTTCACTCTCACTCCTCTCTCCTTCCCTCGCTTTGTAGACTGAGTTCTCACAATCCCCCGGGGGGCCCGAGAGAGAGTCTGCGTGCTCCGAGTGATGATCAGCAAGTCTTAGAGAGATCCCGACAGCCAATCATCTGTCTTCCAGTGGCGGGCGTCCTGCTTGGCTTCACATTTCAGGATGGTGCCATTTCTTATATTCCTGCCCGGAGAGCTGTTTCATATTTGGAATGGACTGGTGGTTTTTCTTTGCCCTGACATGCCGCTGAATGTGACTCTGATAGATCTGTACTGTGTTTATTAGGGGAAAATCTGCAGAGCTTTGTCTGCAGCCATCTATGCATGCACAAAGTGTAAAAGAAAATGTTCACCCGCGCTTCCAGAATCAGGATAGATTAGTTACACAAGAAGTATTTCTTGTACTGGCCCCCCCACCCACCCACCCACCAATGTGAAGAGGAAAGTTTCCCATTAAAAATCTTCCCAGACCCAGCTCAGTTAGTGTGGAAAAAATACATTAGGAGAGTTAATGTGATTTTGGCTGAGCAGATTAGAAATGTCTTTCATGGTCACATTCCAATATTAGTCCAGAGCTAAGCCTCAATATGTGTTTCTTTTGTGCTTAACCTCATAATGTCAAGAGACCCATAGTCAATTCTGGCATGGATATTCTCTACCGCTGGCAGCAAAGTTAGCTGCTCTACTCGTCTAAATCCGTGTGGAAAAGGAGAAGTTTGGGGAATAGCATGTGGCAAGGAGGAACACGAAGTGTGAAAACGGACGTTTTGATAGACAGCAACTGTCAAACACTAACCTCTGCAAAAGCCACAAGTCACGCAGCATTGTCACGTACTGTAGTGGACGTGTGTGCAAAACAAACAGGCATGGGAGTCGATGGCCGCGCTGATGATCTGTCCTAACAGACCGAGAGTCCCGACTGTCAGCGGGAGCCAAATCCACAGAATAAACACGAGCGGTGACTGATCCACTTTCAATTTAAATGACCTCCATGCTGCCGACACAACTCACTGAAGGAATCCAAATGCCTCAATCACGCCACACTCTCTCTCCAACTCAATCCAAGAGGGATTAAACAACCAAATCAATTAGAAGCTGCGGCTAAGAAGCAGAAGTCTGCAGCTATCTCTTCCTTACTTTCACTCACCCTTCATCTCTCCGCATGCAGCTCAAAACAAAAGATGCTTAAGTACATTATGTATATTTGGTCGGAGCTGAGTAATTGGAGCTACTTTTAAATATGAACTTCTTTTCCAAACGGTGCCACATGTGACGCACAACCAAATGTCGATTTAATTCTAATAAAAGAAACACTTTTAACTACTACTTAGACAGTGCACCAAAGACTCGAGCGGCGCTGTTCAAAATCTCTTTTCGTGTTTAATCCCTGTCTTTTCTACCCTCTCCCCGTTTTCCCTCTGCGTGGCCCGCTTTTTCTCGGCGAAATCTTTGCATGCAGAGCCTCTCGTTGCACCTTTCCCTCCCCACCTCCGTATCTCTCCGGCCCTGGGAAGAATACAAAAGTTCTGAGGGAAACAAGTGTGCTCCAGCCGCAGGATGAGAGGACCGGGGCTGTTGCTGAGTGAATCCTCCATTTCTCTCTCACACACAATCTGGCTACCCCCTCCTCCTCCACCCCCTGTCTGTCTCATCCTAGTCCATGTGAATCAAAGGATATCAGCTATCTTATAGCCCTGTCTTAGAGGGGTTTGACTACAGAGGAAAGAGAGCGAGGAAGTGGGTTGGTGGGGGTGGGGGCACTCTTCTGATAGAAGTAACTCAGAGGGCAACACGGAGAACATCAAATAAATGCATTGAAAATATATTCAACCTTTTGTGTCATTTTTATTCTTTTTTTTATTGTTTGTACATCTGTAGAAACTTTAAAGTAGTTTGTATTGTGTGTCTGTGTTTTGTTATGCACCCCTGCCTGTCAGGATATCTTAATAATGACTTGAGATAAAGAGAAAATCTTGGCTGAATTGATTTTACCACGGTTTATGGTTTTCCTCTTTATTTCCGATCACGTATCTGGATGGGTAATCATCTTACTCTGCATTGTCTGGCTTATGTATTCTATTAAAGCTTGTCCCGGCTCTTTATTGGAGCTACAGTAAAGGATGTTTAGCCACAGTGAAGTATTAAAACCCACAGTTTTCATCAATACACGATTCAATCAAATGGAAATAATGGAAATAATCTTTCAAGGTTTTTTCTCACATTCACTTTGACATATTTGATATCTTTGGAATTCGTTTGGGTTTAACAAAAGTTTAGCTCCACATCTCAGTCTTGTTAAGAAACATAATGGGGGAAGCTGGTTTTGAAAACTTGCTTGGAGTCATCTTGAGAGGTACATTCCATACATACCCATTTTTTATTTATTTTTTTTGCTTATCAAGTTCAAAATCATGCTGCCCATCTCAGTTGATGTAGCTTGCATATCTTTGAATTGCAGGAGGAAGCTCGAGTACCTGAAGAGTACCCATGTACAGGGAACAAGAACAGGGAGAACCACATGGCATCAGATGACTGTTGGATTCAAATCCAGGACCTTCTTTCTGCGAGGCAAATGCAAACCACTCTGCTGCCACCCCATCCAGGTTTTAAAAGGTTAAATGTCTATTTAGTGATCGTATATACTAATACATATTAATTAACAAATGTTCAGATTTATACTCACAGCTCTGTCAGGCTATAGTTAATAACATTAGCTTAAAGCTAAATGCTCAAGTTAGTATGCTAATATGATGGTGGTGGCACAAGGTGTTCCCTATATATTACTTTTTATATATTAAAAAACAGGTAATACCTGCCATGCTATGTTATGTTACTTAGTGTAGTTCAGAGAGTATGCATGTTAACAAGCAAAGCATATCAAGAGCTATGGAGGATTTTGTCACAAACATATTGGATAAATAAATGTAACACTTACACTTAGACAATACTAAGTTTTTTCTGACTGTAATGCATCACTAGAATTTCCCTTTGCAAAAGATGCATTTTGACTCATGTGTAAAGTTATGCGCATATTTTGTAGATTCCCTTCGAGGGCAATATAGGTGAAGCAAAGCATTTTGCATAATGTTGGTTTGTTAACCAAACAGATACTTTATAAGACAGAAAAGCAAAATACGTAACAAAGCTCATGTCCAATGAGGCCTTGGTTTGTCACAGGGCAAATGCTTAGGCCTTGATTCATGGTCTTACTGTGCTCAAGCCACAGTAAGCTTGTGCATTAAGGCACTAGTTCTCAAGTGCTGCTGAAGCCTCTGCAAGAAGGTTTCACTGGGATTCTTGGCTCTGATTCCACATCAGCAGGAGTCTACCATAAAGGAGGTAAGTGCTCCACTGGTTCCTAAATCACTGGGGCAGCTTAGTCCTTTTTTCAGAACCTAGTACTCCTATCGATGAGGTTGTCATTGCAAGGGCCAGTCGAGCTCTAACAGGAGCCTCTCCCTGTCATGAGTTGGCAGAACATGCAGACTCAGTTTTACGTGGAGGACCAAAATGCAGGAACACAGAGGCAGGTAGAGTTGAACTGCAGTTGAATGGCTTGTTGTAGAAAATCAGAGAAACACAAAAGTCCAAAAGGAGTAACCAAGAAACAATAAACAACTGAAACTAAGCAAGAGATACCTGCAAACTGAAACAAACCAGCCAGACTGGAGCTAAGAAACACTAAATGCCTTTTCAGCAAGGACAGAGAGAGACAATCTAACAGAGAACATGGAGAAACAGCGAGAACATACACATGAAGGAAACAAGGGAAGAGGAAACAAGTGGGAACACAGCTGACACAGAGACATGGGAAGGATGAGACTAAAGACCACCAAAGTAAAACAGGAAGTAACAGATGTCAGACTGACAACGTGTGAAATGACAGAGTCCAAAGGTAAACAAACACACAGGGGATGAGACTGAGGGAACAGGAAGGGAACACTAAAGGGCACTAATATACCAAAAGTCATCTATAACTAAACTAGAGACACAAATAATATTAAAGGAAACCAATTGAGGGATCAGAAAATCTTATTAATACAAACTAGGAACATAAACCACTTTTCAAAATCCAAAACAATAATGAATTTGCACGAGTCCAAACACAGAAACCCTGGGTCAAAGATGAAAAACCATAACACTCCCAGTGCCATTTAGAAAGGTCAATGTGATATACACATTTAATCTAATAAGAGACACATTACATTTATGGAGATTATGAAATGGCATCTATCCAGAACTGATCCCGGTGGCATTTTTTGGTGACATTACCTCCTGTTTGTGTGGACTGCTGTCATCTGGCCTGAGAAATACAACAATCGCCTGTCTAAGACCAACATCATTTCTTCAAGACCTACAAGGGATTGTTACCCGACTGAAGTACAACCATCTCTCTCTTCCACACTCATTCAAACCCACAGATGCTCTCTCTCTCTCTCTCTCCCTTTCACACACACACACACACATATACTCTCTCGCTCTTCAAAAGCTGTATTTGAAACAGCTCATTCATTCATAATGCAAGGACTTCCATTCATGTTGGACACACGGCTGTGTAAACTTAACAAAGAAAAAAAAGGCACATCACCTTCCAGCTGAGATGGAGGAACATATTACCAGCTGCCTGGTTCTCAGAGTGCTACCACATTAAGTGTCCAAAACATTCACTGTAATAATGATGTACAATATGTGGAAAATTGTTATTGTTAATCAACTGCAATCATTTACCAAAGAGCTGGAGCAGCTGCTTTGGGTAGGTTCGGTTGATCGTTAATTTAAAGCTGGTTCATTGAAATAAGCAGCTCTCCAGAGATCTGGGGGTTCTGGGTTGGTGGTGGATTTAGATAAAGGCTAAATTTAATTAAAAATAGTAAAAAAGAACATATCAAATGCAGAAACTGAGATATGAAAGGTTTCTGTGTTTGTTCTTTTTTAAAAAAAAAAAATGCTCATTTTGAATTTGACGCCAGTAACAAGTTTCAAAAAGTTGGGATAAAGGCATGTTTACCTCTGTGTTACATCACCTGTTCTTTTTTTTAAAAAAAAGAAAGCAAGAAAGAGTAAAGAAAGTAGTTTAAATGTGAAATGTTTTCCCATTCTTGCCTGAAATAGAATTTTAAGGCCTCCTTTGCCATGTTTTTCATTTCACAACGCACCAAATATTTCTCACTTTCAGCACTGATATGTTGGCTTTGTACTTTTTTCAATTTCATATCATGCCATCCAGCATTTACTCACATATTACAGAAGTGCCCTAACATTTTTAGAAACAAGGTAGTACGCAGTTTACATATTCCTACATGTCTACGCGTGCTCTTGTTGCTGTGCCGGGTTTCATTTTTCTTTTTCAATGACTCAATCGTGCTGTTCTAGGTTAGTGTATCTTTGAAAAATGTTACTTTAGTACTTTACATGTTAAATTTAGTATTATTTTATAATCTCGCTCCTGCAAAACCCAAACCAAAACAAACAAAACACATTCAAAGAAAAAGGTTAAAGTGAATGGTGAAAGAAATAAAGCAAATAATAAAATCCAAACTTTTTTAAAACATAAAATATATAAAAGCTATCAGTAATACAAGACTTATGAAAAACAACCTTCACTCACCAGTTTATGAAGATAACAAACCAGTAGCTCTGCTTACTTTTCGTCACTGTAGTGCTTCACTGTCTGCTGTACTACTGTCACCACACAGATGCAGCTGCTTTAGCAGCTTTGTATCCAGTTACTAAGTAACAAACATCATCTCCTGATGGACATAAAGCACTGCACTGCTTATGCACATATGATATCTTACTGTAAGATACATTTCTCAGAACCTTGAGAGAAAATCTGTGATGTACAAAAGCATAACTTCACAGTGAAAATCAACTCAAATTTCAAATCTATAAATATGCAATAGGAGGACTGTGAAGGGTAATTGCAATGTTGTCGACAGCCACATCAGCCTCTTCTTCTATCTACAGGTGGCACATGCCATGCAGGGGCCTGTTCTCCCATGCTGGTTCCCATCCCTGCTCATCTTTTGTGCCGGGTTTCTGCTGTACATATTTTAGCTTTCCACTGAGGTGTCCATATGTCAGGCCTTGTTCTGTGATTTTGAACAAGAGAGTGAAATGATCTGGCTTCTGTTTTTTTCTTTGCAAAACGTCGGGTCAGCTCTCTCCACACTTTGCCTTGTTTGTATGTTTATTCCACTTTTTGTCACAATTTCTCTGTCCATCTGTCTGTCCATCTGTCTAGCTGAGTAATCAATAGTCTTTTATTACACAAATGGAAGGAGATGGGAGGAAACTACATCAGGAAGTCAATCAGATAGCGTAAGAGGCAGGGAAGGACATTTCAGATTCAAATCAGCTGAAATGAATCACAAGGGCACAGCTGATTCATAGGGCAAGGCTTGATTTAGGGCTTGATAGGCGTGATTCAACAACAAACTGGCTCTGTTTTCTACCAAACGTGCTTGTGCGTTTGACATTTACTAATACTTACAAACTTTTGTGTTTACACATACACATTTGCTGCACATGGGCCCACGCTTGTGGACATGTGCTAAGCAACAACCACCCACATTTTACATTGCCTGCTGGAGGTGTGTGGATGGGGAATTGTAAAGGTATATGCATTGCATACTATGCAGAAATATGCATAGTACAGTATATACTTAAATACTGTACTTGTATACTAAATTGTTGCCACGTCTAAAAATGTTATATCTGGATTGTTCCCTGTCTCGAACGTGACAGCTTACTTGGTCCTCTGAATTTGTTCGTTTAGCCTTTCGTTAGGATTGCAGTGATAACTCTGTTCATTGATGAATGCATGTATATGAATGGGTTTCCAGGTGGAGGCCACTGACACATTATCCCCCCTCATCCTTTATTTGACTAGAGTGGGTGTCACTACTGTTAGCTTGCGATGATACCTGCACCCTACAGAGGCTGTGCAGGTAGTCCAACTCCTCCAAGATGGCACATCAATACGTGTAATATGAAGCTTATCTGTAAGATCTGTAATCATTCATCTGCTAGATTTCCTTAGTGCTCGCCTGCTAGTCCATTCTTTACATCTCTACCACTTTCCCATGCTGTCAAAATCAATACTGCCATCATTACACTTCCACGCTGCGTGGTTTAAATTTCAGGGAGAGTGACAGTGCTCTGTCATTCTCCCTTTCATGCTCTCATTCCTACAACCCCCCTCCTCCCCATCTCCACCTCACTCTAGTCACTCACAGCTCCATGCAAGCCTCCATCTTCGTCTTCACCACCACCAATGCCTAGACTCCAGGGGCTCCTGTCCTAAATCATATCACTGCTTGGACACTGTTCTGCCATGATGGGTCATCAGTTTTATTGCCAAATAACTTAATTTCTCTACCATCATAAATCATGTCCAGTTCTTCCAAATGATCACTCCTTTTGAATGCTAGAAGGCTTGCTATGTCTCCCAGCAGAGTCTCAAGAGCATGGAGGAGATTTCAGGAGACAGGCAGTTACTCTAGGAGAGCTGGACAGGCCCGTAGAAGGTCAAACCGTCACAGGCTTCGCAGTGACACCTTAACTGCGTTAGGTATCGGGATGAAAACCTTGGACCCTCTTTTAGACCCTACACTGGCAGAAATATGAAGATAGCTCCTGAAGAAATTGACAGATTACCACACTGGCCTAACCTAAATCCAATAAAACTCCATGGGGACATTATCTTTCGATCCATCTGACGCTGCCAGGTCCAAATCTGGGAACCATCTTTCATCCTTAACATATTACCAGTTCATATCACTACATATACCCCCCCCCTCCCCCCCCCAAAAAAGTTGTTTTTTTCCCCAAAGAGCTCTGATGTATTTTCAAAATGTTCCTTAAGTTTTTTGAGCAGTGTATACAGCATGTACATTACACTATTCCTCACCTCCTCCACTCTCTCTCTACTAGATTGTACTGATTGCAGGAGGCAGATGTTCGAGCCTATCGTCTACATTTTTCTTCAGTGTACATTTCCTCTTAAGTTAAAGAAGTCCTCTGTTTTTGCCCCAGATTTCCTCTTTGTGCCAACCAACATTCTGTCAGCTCCTCTCCTCTAAATGTCAAGTGACCAAACTGCACCGAACTGAACTCAGGCGCAGGACCCAGACAGAGACAGCAGGTGGTTTAACAATATTTATTAGACTTAAGCTCTTGAAACGTGGCAAAAACAAAGTAATAGAACGTGGAGCTTGACTTGGCGTGGCCTGGGAGACGTGGCTAGGGAAATGCAGAACTAGGGCGAGGGAACGAGGCCTGAGATGCAGAGTGGTGGAGCTGGGCAGGAATCGGTCACACTGAAGGGAGAAGACAGAGTTAGGGAGGTAGTGGAGGTAGCCCTGAAGTGGAAAGTAGTAAGTGTAGCAATCTTACTTGCAGTTGGGGACACGGGCGGGGGGGGGGGGGGGGGGAACGAGAAATCCAGGGGTGCTGAAGGGCGTGGCAAGGGCTGACCTGAGATCTATTTGATAGTCCCTCGCCTTGTGTGCTTTATAATCAGTTTGGATTCCCTTATCTCTTTGTGTCTAATTTGTCCCTGCTGTGTCTTTTGTATTTTCATGCTCAGCTTTTGGTTTTGGAACTTCAGCATAACAAACAGCTCAATTTTGGCTATGATAATCCTGTCTCCAAGCGTCTGCGTTTGGGTCCTACACATCACGCACAGACCTGTGACAACTGAGGTGAGGTGAAACATCCAGATTCAGCCTGTCTTTTGGTGTCACATTTGGAAAGGCTGATATAAAGCTCCTATACTGTATACAGACAACAGAAGTCATTACAGGGAGAAGCAAACATGTTATAAGTACGACATCTGTGTAATATATGAAAAGAGACTTACACACTGAAACATATAAAGACATTCTTCTTTTCTGGCTCCTCTCCTTCTCTGCGTCCGCTTCATTTAAATGCTGAGAAGTCAGCAAATCCACAGAGGAAGAAGGATCACAGCACATAAAATACCAAAGGAGGTGAACCCGAGCCCTCGTCGGGGAATTTATCCACGGGAGATGAAAAATGGCCGCTTCCCAGACTACATCGCTTGTTCCCACCTGGAGTCTCTGTGGCTTAGTGAAGCGCTTCATCCCGAACTGCTCCATTTTGAAAGTCACTGCCTGGTTCCATATTCATAACTATTCCTGTATGAATGTTCAATTCCATTACAGCCTATTGACAAATCACCTGCTTAGACCTACCATTCCAGCCCCGTTCTCTATGCAGTGATTGATCTCTCTCCTATCTCCCGGCAGCAGCTTTATTTCAAATCTGAAAGCAAACATTAGCGGGCCCAAACATTACCCTTCTTCCTTATATTCTGCCCCTTTCTCCCTCTCAACATTACATCTTTCTCTCCCCATTCTCTCGCTATCTCATCCAGAAATCATCAGTCAGCGCAATGAGGGAATAATAGGAGCTCCCCCTTGCTAGGTCGAAGTGACTGCTCCATCTTCCATTACAACTGAGAGATGAATGATGGCCTTGAAGATAGAAGGTGGGGAATATGAATTAACTGATCGACGTTAGGAAGAGAGAGGGTGGTGTCGGGATTGCTAGCGGCTACTTTGTTTAAGGCTAGGAGCTGTGGGATTTCTCACACTACACATGACGCACTATATCTCCAGCTAAGCCCAGCACATTCCAGAGCTTTGATATAAGATGGGGCCCCTTCTTCTTCTAATACATATTTGCTTTATCTTCCAAAGGGGGACAACTTCGATGAAATGTGCCCATTTCCTTTCTTCTTTCTTTGGCATCAAAGCTCTTTTCCAAGGAACCCCTTAAAAAAATAATACAAATTGCGTCCCCTCTTGAAAGCATACGGCAGTAGTGTTGCTTGGTGGAAAGAAAGAAATGTCCACATGATTTATGTGCCATATGATTTCCAGTACAATTGCGGGGAGAACAAAAGAAAAAAATGGCTTGTGCTTCAGCATTGTATTGCATGTTGCTTTGATAAGCAGGCATTCTTTCTGCAAATGAAAGAAATGTGTCATCTTTTTCAAAATTCTCGGAGCTTTCATCACTTTGTTTGTCCCTCCGTGCCTGCTTTTGTTTCACCCATTCTGCCTCTGAAGTAGTTTTCGAGGGGCAGAGGGCTTCATTGTATCTTTTTGTGTCTGTCTTTTTCTCTCCTTTTCTCTTTTTGTCATTCTTCCTTATTCAGAATCTAGAGACTGGCCTTTGTTTCTGTTCCCACATGAAAATTTTCAGTCTGACTACAACAAATCTTGATGGATCACATAAGCTACCACATTCTCAAGGCCTAAAGCACTATCCAAGTACCTGAATACATTACTTTTAAAAGTTTGGGGTCACTCTGAAATGTCCTTATTCATTTATATGTTTTGCGTGTTTGTTTTCATCTAATTCGACAGAGTTTTTACACTGGATGCCTTTCCTGACATAACCCCCACAGGTGTGTGTGTCTCCTCCTGGGATCGGACTGGGGTTCTTTTCCTTGTTAGGTGAATGTGTAAACCACTACGATATGGAGTGATGATGCCTGGAATCAATCAAAAATGAATTATTTCTAATGGAGTATGTTGGAGTACACAGGCCTATTTCCAGTGGAACATTGTGTACCTAATCCAGGTTTATCATGTTAAAGGCCTTCCTGATTCATCTGTTGACGAGAGAAGCAACAAAATCAAATAGCTGCAAGTCTAAAACATCAGTCTCAAAGCAGCCCTAAAGTAACGTTCACATAAAAATATCCATCCATCCATCCATCCATCCATCCATCCATCCATCCATGTGTGCTGCTAATCCAGCAGTCTAACTGGCAACACCCAGACTTCCCTCTCCCCAGCTACCTCTTTGAGCTTTTCTGGTGGGACACCAGGCCAGTGTTAAAAGCGCAGCCTCACCTCAACTGGCTTCCTTCAAATTGGAAGAGGGGTGGCTCTGCTATGAAGACCCAGCTCCTCACTGTACCTCTAGGCGAGAGCCCAAACACCCTCTGGAGGAAGCTCATTTCTACCACTTGCATAATCTCTCATTCTTATGGTCACTACCCACAGCTGGTAGTCATCGTAGTTGCATTTGGAATGCACAATTGATGGCTGCTGAAAGTAAGCCTTTGTGGGCCGTAGCATATACTCCATTAAAAGTCATTAATAATTTATGATACTTTATTTCATTAATCATGAATTGTCACTTACAGCATTTCCAGTTTCATGATTTATTAGATAGACTTTTCGTCTTTTTTGTTGTTGTTGTTTTCCCAAAATAAGAACTTTGTCTTTGACTTTGCCCAGACGTTTGAGCAGTGCTGCAAATATATCATGTGAAATAGAGTAATTTAGTAGGTTTGGTCTATTTTATTGGCCATGTCAAGAAAGCAAGCAAACAAACAGGTGCATGTTTTTTAAAAAAAACAAACAAACAAAAAAAAAACGGTTACAGCTTAGGAAAGACGTTTTCTGTTCCACCCTTTATGATAGCTGATAAACTGTCAGCCTTCAAGATAACATAAAACCTGAGCTACAAACTCGCGTGTGGTATCGAATGCAAAACCCTTTCACCTTCCCATGAAGACAAAAGCAAGCACAAGCGAGGAACATGAGCAGTATCTGTTTCTATGCATGTGTTTAAGACTGCAGATCTACAGTGCATCTGGCTCACATGAATAATTTGTGCGAGCAACTGTATGCCGATGTGTCTGCGGGTAAGCGTTTGTCTGCATGTGTGATCTCCCTTCACGCAACCATCTGGCCAGAGTCTGAAACGCTTAGGTAACACACGGCCAATCGTGCCAGGTGTCAGGGTGTCCTGGTTCCCAGGTGGCAGGGGTGTCTTGCCAAGCCCTTTGCCTGTCTGGATCTGTGATGTCAGCAGCAACAATTAAAGCAATATTTCACTTTTGATGTCAAGCTTTTTATTTTATGTTAGACTCACCTTGACAGAACTTAATGAGTAGTTTACCTTTCGCCAGCAAGCTCTGTACGCTCTTGACTTTCATTTCAAATCAGTGCCCAAACATGTGACTGAATAAATGAATAAAGTTTTCCATTTCTGTAACAATAACGGTTCAAGTTGCACGGCACAGAATCATTGCAGGATGTAGCTCTGCACTGTAGCATTTCAGCTGTCATGATACCCAATACATTTTTCATTTTATCAATGTTCCTGAAATCTGTGGTGGAGGTGATGAAATATCAGCAGTCCATACAGTAGGTCTTACTCCAGTTTGAAAACATGTATTTCCTGTTTGTGTGCGGGCAAAACTGAATCCTTAAGTTGGAAAGTTTAGTTGTGCTAATAAAGGAAAAACAACCTGACATATTTATTCCACAGATGCTATGAGTTATAACCTTTGTGATTTGTAAAAAGTCACATTATTTCAATTTGCTTTACTGCAGTAACTTTTCAAACTCTTCTACTGTCTTATACACACAGCTATTTACTCAGTAAAACAGGGCACAGAAAGCTCCGGTGGGCTTCCACCTGAGGTTAATGGGGTTGCACTTGCTTTCACACACAGGGCTCAAACAATTCACAGCTTACAGTTTGCACAGGAATCATCTGAGCAGTAGAAAGACTACTTGAAATACTGTAATAAGCCTCAACGAAGGACTTTTGAACAAAAACATTTGCTCAAAAAGCTCGAGCTGTGCTTTGTGTTCTTCAAATGGCATATCTCAAAACTCGTGCTCTTGTAAGAGCACGGGCTCTGATCTGAGAGCCGCAATTTCTCAAGGTGGGGGTAGTGATTGATGCAGCATTACGGCACCAACACCTCTCTGGTGATTGTCTATTCAAGCTCCAAGGAATGTGGTTAAAAAAAACATGCAGGTACCCTGCAGTGCGGTGAGTGTGCTCTCGGTCTCTTTGTTTCTCCCTCGCCCTCCCTTCAGATGTATGTAGGTGTTAGGACTACAGTCCATGTGTCAACATAACTGAGTCTGACAGGTGCTTCTCCTCATTATTCAAATAGACTCTCAACAGTGAGAGAGGGAGTGATAGATGATGTGCCCTCTTGTGTCGTGTTCTATAAGTTCCTGCATATACAGTATACTGATGGGTTTGTATATGTGTAGAGTCGGATGTGTATGCATTTCCCCCCCACCCTGCGCATTGATGGTTACATTACACTGACATTTACAATGAAATATCACCCTCTTATCATCTGTATATCATCACATTTTTCCCCATAAGCAGGACTTATCGATCTAAATATCACATCCATCCTGCTTAGCACCAAAGCTGTGGACTTTGCACGCAACAGTTCCCAAACAACAGGAGATAAATGAGCGTCCATTAAGGAGGTTAGCTAGGACTGTTTGAGGACCCAACCTGGCCAAATTAGATTCTAATAGATGTCCTTGAAAGTTTAATCACTTTGACCCGCTAACAGCCTCTTTACTGACCGGATGGTCAGCGTGCAGGTGTTTAGGTAGTGGGGATTTGAGGTAAAATAAGTATAATTAGGATCAATCAGCAGCATCACTGTGTGCGTGTCATTTTTGTGTGTGTGTGTGTGCGGGAGAGAAACATGTGACCTTCAGTGTGGAGGTGGCAGCATTATTAGGACCCTCGTGGATTATTGATAACACTACGGCAGGTGGCTCTCGCTGGCAGGAGGCTTGTTGAGGCTTGTTTTGTTTTAGAGTAGCATTAGTGGAAACAGCACAGACGTCCACACAACTTAATCAGATACATCGTCTTAGCTTAGCTTCTGTCATAGCATAAAGATAGTAATAGGTGAAAGGGCTAATTTGGCTCTAACATGCCTAAAAGCACATTTTGTGAGGTATTTGCACATTTGCCATGAAATATTATGACACATTAAATACAAAAAATTTAATATTTATATATATATTTATATAATTGCAAGCTTAAGAGATGCTCTGTTACCTTTATCTACTGCTTCCACACAAACTATCGACCTTATGGCTGTCAGCCTGGTTTGATTTGTTGGCTGTTTGTCTCGGTATCATTCGGTCAGCAGAAATAACAAAAGCATGGTTTATTATTTTGCATGCTGTTCATGTAAAATATCGCTTCACATCTTATCTAACTTCTTTGTGAGCGTGGGTTCAAAGACTGCTTTAAAAAAAACAGTATTGCTGCAAAGAATAATTGCCCCCCATAGGTTGTAAGTTGTTGTCAGTGATCTTCCCTGTCTTCTTTAATATGCCTTACTCTTCAAGCTTTTGTAATGACCAGGTTTGCCCTACAAAAGACATCCACGTGTCACTTCTCAGAGACATTTAATAATCTGAAACTACTGAGCAGCAGTTATTAAATGAATATAAGGCAATAGGAACAATAAATAAAGATAATGGATATTTGCAGCGCGCACAGTGCACACACATGCACACGAACAGCGGTGGCACAGTGTCATCTTTGTGTGGCTTAAGTATAAGCCTTGTGCAAACTGAAGGCTAATAAGTCCATAGCTCATCTGCTGTATCGGTGGTAAGTGGAGGCTTAGCACTTCGGACTGCAGTTGGTATCATGCAGGGAAAAGTCAGCTAAGGATCAAACTCCGCTCCGAGTCTCCCACTTATAGGGGCAGCTAGCCGAGCCAGGAGGCCACTGATCTAGCAAGAAAGCTGGACAGTAAAAGCCCTGGAAGCAAAGATACTACATTTTCTTTAGAAGTGAGTGTGCTTGTGTGTCAGGAGAAACAACCGTTCTCTGAAAAGCGCACAGAATAAACCAGGGTAAAAATTAAAATAGAGATGTGGGATTAGTGAGGGAAAGAAAAAAATCTGAGAAGATGCTCTCTTTTCTCTCTGTGATGACTAAGCATGCTTCCAAAACATCTCCATGCGGGAGGGGAATTCTTCATCCATGATTAATGCGTTTTTGCATCATGGCATATATAATACATTGTGAATATTACAACAGTTGTTGTGGCAGCTGGAAATTCATTTCAAGATTTCAGAACAAGTGGCTGGGGTGTTATTAAAGTATGCCAGAAGCTTCTGCGCTGAATTCGGTTTGAAGACAGTATCCAATGGTTAGAATTCATTTATTATGCTTTTTTAGTACAGGGGACAGCAAGATAGAGAACCCTGCCTGGTAAACCCGTGACACTCGGGGCACTTCCATCTTTGATTCTAGCAATATATTTGTGGAATGAACACTTCTGTTTGTCATTCTGTTTGCATGTATGTTTGTCAGTTTACCAGCTCATGAATGTTTGTTTGCATGTTCCATAATCCATCTTCCTTTAATTCCCAAGGGATGTAGCTCTGTCCGCTGCCTGTTTGCTGTTTGATTCAGCTCTACTGTAGCCAAGAGAGAATCGGTAATCTCTCATCACCCCAAAGACCTAATTAATGTGTCAATACATTCTCTTTAATATGAAACCCCTGGACGAGCCCCTGCAGGTGACAGATTGGCAGTCTATAACAGAATAATATGTGACACAAATCAAAAAAGACCACAGGAAAAGCAACGTTTCATAGGTGAGTTTAACAAGGGGTAAAATGTGTAGAGCTGTCTGCTGGATGGGCTATATTAAAATCGCTTTAATCATATTTTATAATATCCATCATGGTGGTAATGGTTAGCTGAAGCTCGATGGGGTCCGGTCTTTATTTTATCGAGCAAATAGGTGAGATGCACTCATCCCGGAACCATTCGATTCAATCATTCCTTCATTCTTTTCTCACTTTATCCAGGTCAGGGTCTCAGTGGCAACTGGGCAGCAAGAGTGGCCCAGATGTTGTTTTAGCCTTGCAGCCCTATTCAGAGTAACAAATGGCCTCAATTTTACAGCAGCAGCAGGAGATTGTTTCATTTACTATTAGACTTCAGTGCCTCATTTAATGCTGTTCATCCTGCAGTCGTAATTCACCTTCTCTACCAGTGGGTTAATATCTGTGGCTTTCTGCTGCTTTGACTAACACCTCGCCTTTGTTACAGAATGTATCCCTTTGCTACAACTAGTGCTGCGTGTTCAGACATCAGAGTCCCTTATGTTAATGCCATCATGCAAAATACAGCACTCTTTTAGGTTACTCAGACCATAAGATTTGATCTAAATGTGCATATAAATGTGCCAAAGGTATTGTCAGCTTACTCAATATCAGGGAAATGGTTTTAATAATATGGCTGATCACTATAGATGTCTTTAATCCTGTATTAGTATTCAGCATTAGCTAAAATGCTGAAAACATATTGGGGCATATAGGTCCATTATGAGCTACTTTGCATAGAGCAAGTTTCATATATCTCAGATCGTGTCACAGTTCTCTCATACACAATTGTAAATACATGTTTTTTTTCTGTACCACCTCTACAAATCCAGAAATCTCACTTGTGTCTCCAAGTTCTTTTATTCTTCACAGAACAAGAGAAGGTCACCGATGCTTTTCTGCTCATCTCCCTCCAGTCCTGCCATGTGTCAAAAGCCACTCTCATGCCTTGAGCTATTCCTCAGTGCAACAGCTAAGATTTGAGCTGGTGCCAAAGACAGACAGTCCACATATCTCTGGATTTAGCTTCCTTCCACTGGCTGCAAGTTCTTATCATGTTTAAATTTGCTCTGATGCCCAGATATGTATAAAATGACCTGATAGTTCAGTGTAACAGATTAGGTGAAGACTCTCAGATAGCTGACCCTGAGTCTAGACCTGCACTTGGGATCCCTGAGCCCTTCAGCAGCACGCGCCCTGTGGAAATTTCAGTATGTACATTTTACTTTGATGCAACTGTTTTATATCCCCTTTGTTTGTTTGTTTTCACCCAATCCAGTGTCTTGCTGTATTTAATGTTTCTTAATTACTATTGTTATTATTATTTGGTCCTTGTCATAGAATTCAAGTGATTCATTTATCCTGTGATAAATATAACATTTCTATTCCCTTACAGGATGGCAACACCCTCGTTGCCATATCTGCCCTGTCAAACAAGCATGGGAGATTTTTCAGCAAATGTGCTAGAAATATGGAATGGTGCTGAGTCAGTGCTTGGTCAGGAGGTAGAGCAGGTCATCTACTAATCTGAAAGAGGACGGTTCAATCCCTGGCTTCTCCAGTCTGCTTGCCAAAATGTTGTTCTTGGACAAGAGACTGAATTCCAAATTCACTGGATTGTAAATGTTAGATAAAAAGCATAGAAATAAGTATTGTATGAATGCGTGCATCAGTGGGTGAATGACGCTTGTAGTATAGAGCGCTTTGAGTGCTCAAGCAAGGTAGAAAAGCACTATATAAGAATCAATCCATGTACCACATCATAATAAAAAACTCCCAAAACTCCAGTGTTCATAACTCCATTTGAGTTGCAGAGATTTGGAGAAGCAGCACCAAGCATGGTGGCCAAACAGCCTACTACAGCAGAAGCAGCTACTGTATACCTGTGGAAGAAATGCTACCGAATATGATGGCTGGTGGTGTACAGGTTGAGTCAGGTTGCACTACTATTGCAAAACATTAATTATCAAATGAAGAATGCACAAAGTGAAACATTGTGGATCATTACCTGTATTGGCAACACCTGGGTCCCAGGGCCTCATGGGAGAGCCCCTTATCACATTTTCCAAAAACTGTGCAGCTTTATTGGTTTGACATATTTTGGCACTGAGCCTCTTTCAGCTGCTCCCTTGTTTAACAAGGGGTCACCACAGCCGGCAGCTACACATGTTTTATTTAGCAGATTTTTCCACAGGTTGCCCTTCCTGACGCAACCCCAAAGGGATTTGTGTGTCCTCCTGGAACCAACCAGGGATCTTTGGCTTGTTAGGTGAAAGTGTAAACCACTCCACCGTGGAGCCACAAACCAGTACAGCTGTTTGAGCATGTTAAATCCACACTACTACTAGCTGCATAATATCTTGCTATTATGACTACTAAGTAGCAGGTGTAATTAGTAGTATCAATAGTGTGTAGAAAAGGGTTAGATTAGATTACAATAAAAGGAGCCAGTGACAGGCCGAACTGTCATCTCTCTAGTTTTCCTCTCTTGTCTGAAAGGCTTTCTCTCTTTTCGCTCTCATTTACGCCTGACAAGCCTTCAGGACCTTGGACAGCACCCTGGCATCAGAGCTGCTGAGGCAACACGCAAAAAACCGAAAAATTTCCCCTCTGCCCAGGGTGCGGCTCGTTGGGATTTTGCACGTCGCCCGTAGCTGTCTCAAGACCAGGGGGTGCTGTCCAAGGTGCTGAATTTAAGCTCTAAACCCCTATGGTGAAAATTAACAACAAAACGTCACATTTTCACTCTGTGCTCTCTTTTCGCCTGGGTTTGAAAAACTGCACTGAAAGAAACCACACCTTCTGCCCGGAACAGCCTCCAGGAACATTTAGAATTGTGTGTATTAAACATATATATATAAATATTTTACATATTAGGTGGGCATGCCATGCACTACTTTTGCAGTACGTAATTTGCTTCTCGTAATGTCTCCTAAGCGCGCAAGCAGCCTTTATTACATAAAAGCCTAGCTTAAAAATAAGGAATAAATAATTTTCCTTATTGGTAATTTGTCCCGAGGGGCTGTTGTCTCTGCAAATGGAGTAAACCCCCCCCCCCCCCCCACTGTGCTGATTACTCTGAAGAAGGCGGGTCAGATCGTCAGTGTGGGAGAAATCCAGGGGCCCATCAACAGTAGCGCTGAGTGAAGCAGAGCTGAGAGATGCGCGTTCACTGAGCCGGAGGAAGGAGCACGGCTGCCTTTTCCTCCACCGCGCCTCACTTATAATAACCGCCTCATCACCACCATCAGCATCCCACCGCCCCCGGCACACTCTCATCAAGAAAGGCTCCGGTTTGTGGATGGGATTTTGCTCTGGATTACTATAATTTGCGATATTTACGCACGGGGCTTTTGTCCGTCCGGAGTCTCTGTGTGAAAAAAAGGTAGGAGCAGATTAAAACTGGTTTAGTCCTGTTTTATTTTTATTTATTTTTTTATTCTTTCCCTCCCCACCACAATCTTAATACGTTATTTGTTTCTGTGAGGATGCTTAAGTTGCGGGATTCTGAAGTTTTTCTGAAAATATTCTGCGAATTTGATGTGACTTTGAGGTGAGATGAGGATTTAGGCGCAGTGGGATGGCTTGGTTCGTTAGAATTTTGAAAAGCCCTCACCCGCAGTTTAACACTAAAACAGTGGGTAGGTCTGTGACGTGAGGGAGATAACGTGGACTTATTAGAGTTGATTTTTGTTGTTGTTGTTGTTCCTTTTTAAAACAAACAAATTCGTAGGGAATGAGCGAAGCGCGTCGAGATGGAAAGTTTTAGCTCTCCGAATCGCGTCTCTCGGTCGGAGAGAACAGCGAAGGAGGAAACTACCCCGAACTATTCCCGTTTTCTCGACAACTTCACCCACTAGTCCTGTTCAAATTTCGCTTAGTAATTTCCAAAAGCAAAGGTTCGTAAGCCCTTGAGCCACAGTCAGACTGCCACCGTGCGAGAAGCAGAGGGAAAGCTTGAGCGCTGCTGGGGGGACATGTAGCCCGCTGTTTTATTCATCCGTGCGGGCATGCGGGTTGGATTTCTGGCAGGTTTTAAATGTTTTCCTATCATCTGAAGGTTTAAAATATTCCATTAAGGGATGAAATTACTCATGTGATCGATAGCATCATTTTCTGTTGCACTTACATTGTGAAAGCTCGGCCGTGCGGAATTGAAATGTCCACCGGGGCTTTCAGCAGAGACTACAGCATCCCTCTAATTTAATATTTCTGCCAGAACTTATGTCTCTGAGCTGACTGCAGAGTTACTGCTGATCCCGTCTCTGTACCTTATTTGCTCTAAATATTGCTGGTCTTTTATAAAAGTCTGTTTACTGAAGCCCACGTTGGATTTCGTGATGCATTTAGGGGCCATTTGCTCATCTAAACTCTAAATACTGGGCTATTTTTTTCTTAACTGCAACATCTGGAGCCCTGCACAGATGTTCAGCGGGAGCGGAAAGAATCGTAATGTGTCCGTTCCTGCTGGTGCCAGATTGAAGTTTATGCTCTCAAGTTTTGCACTGAAGCTTTAAATGACTTCACTTTGTTCCCGGTTCACCCTAAAATTACCCTTCTGTTCCGTGCGCCCCACTTCCTCTTACCAGCAGTGGACTTGGCAGGTCCGGACACGCTTCTAATGCAGCATACCCTCGTCTGCTGTGACTGCTGTCGGATTAAATCGCTCCTCCGGGCTGCAGCTTGTGATGGACAGGGAGCACAGCAGGGGGCTGAGGGGGTCTCCAGTGCGTGATAGGGGCTCGGCTACATTACAAAACATGTCTATAAATCTGCTGCACCGAAGCCGGACCTGTCAATGCATCATTTATGGGCAGTCAGTGAAGGTATCCCATACAGGTCATCTCATATCCTGCACTATTTAATAATTCAATGTGTATATCCCGGAAAATATGTGCTTATTCTAGCAGAGCAAGGTAGCTATTTAGAAATTATGCGACTTCCTATTTGTTTAACAGGAGGCAGAAAAAAACAGGTTTGGGTTTATGCTAGTTAAACAGTGTACTTAATTAAGAAGCCCAAAACAGCTTGTTAATTTTTCCTTTTTCGCCCTGTGGAGTGAGGACTGCTGGGTGCTCTCAGGCATGCTGTTAGCTGAAGGGCATCTTTCATAACAAGCCTGTGAGGAAAAGTGTCAGTAACATATTCTGGGTAAAACTCAACTTGGCACTATGTTAGCTTCATTTAGCTTAGCTTTGAGGTGGAAAGATTTGGATTTTAAGCAGGGCTTATAGTCAGTCGAATGCCAAGTAGTTAATATCATGGTGGGCAAATGTTGTTTTTAAAGTCAGAATCAATTAAAGGTGAAAAAAACCCTATTGTAAACAGCTGTGTTTAACACAATGATGTCTCCATAACTGCTTGAAAGAGAATATGTTAGCATTGTTAGCATTCAGTGTTAAAACCATGGTTTGCAGGCTATAGGGACACCCGATATCTCAGTTAAGCAACACACACACACACACACAATAACTCATGTTAATTGAATAGAGTCCAGGGCCATTTTTTTTATACCAGGCAGGCATCTCAGATTTCATGGGCATATTGAGCCTTGCTTAGTCAAGGGACACAGCACATAACACTCTTTTATAGTTGGTGGCTTGGGTTGATGCAGTAGCGTTCAGGGTGATTTCACCACACAGAACCTTTTAACCTCTCCGCTGTCTCACAAAGGCACTTTTAAGACAAAGACAGTCGTCCAGCCAGGCAACCCAGCGTTGTCAGAGAGACACAGTCAGGTACACTCCTGCACAGGGACACACATGCATGTGTACACGGTGCATTAGCATAGGTATCAGTTTCTACAATTCAATAGCTTGCCTGCTGCAGCAAGATTAACTATTCAGGGCAGGTGGTTAAAGGGCCTATTGTGTTGCATGGGTCTGTGCTACTGTCATGATTGGACAATGCGTTTGTCTGGTGGGCAGCCCACTACCAAAACAATTGCAAGGGCAAAGGGCTGGAAGAGTACACACACGTATAAGGTTTCACCATGTGAATCATTCCTGGCTCTGCAGAGCAAAATCAAATAGAACTAGATGAGTACAGGTGTAGCGTACAAAGGCCAGTGAGCTAGTTAATATTCAGTACCGCTGTCATCTGGGTTTGGGTGATGTGAACAAGTTAAAAATGTATTCACTGAAGGAAATTTAGAAAAAGAATGCTAGTGGTGGGATTTGGAAATGAAGTAGCACCATCGTAACATCTTTCTGAATAGCTGTTTATGATTGCAATCCCCCAAAGATACGCAAATGAGAAAAGGAGAGTGGCGGCGGATAATTAGTCATATTTATCAGGATCCCAGCAGGCCCTTACAGACAGCAGGCTAACGTCTGAGGCTAAACACATGCTCCGGCTCACCTCAATGGATTTCCTCTCATCGTGGAATCAGCAAGGCAACCCAGCCCAGTAGATGGACTTTATTTATTTGTGTATTTTTCACAAAGCCGCTTTGTTGTCCTCCGACTATTTGGGAATTCATCTCTCAAATGAAGGCTTTACAACTATGAATGATTATTTGAGTGGACCTTCAAATAAAATGAGTAATTGGCAGAAATAGAAAAGTGCATAAAATGGTTGTAAACCTTTAATGAGTGTTCAGTAGATATTTAGTGCTATTTAATGGCCACCTAGAGAGTCAAATCTGCATTGAATGGTGCTCTCAGTATCCCTTCTAATTCATCTAAACTCATAGGCACAATTTGCCTAATTGCTGCTTTCCCTATTCCACCTCCTCTGAGTGCTGTTTTACATCTGAACTAGCTTTATAACTCTAGTTTAAGTTAGCATATTTTAGCAACACTAAAGAAAATCCCTACAGTTAAGCCAAAAGCTCACAGACAGTGTTAGTTTGACAAATTATCTTTTTGTTGCCAAAATACTACATTGTGTTGGCTAACTAGATATAGAATATTACAGGGTTTGTCAAATGTTTACAGGCAGGGGATCTCTTACAGAGGGGATCATTTTCCAAGGACAATCCACCACTCATTATCCTAGCAGTGATTTAGCTGGTCAGGGATTAGGGGTGTGGATCATTTGAAATATTTCCTACATAGCTAACTGGCTAATAAACCAAAGTACACTACAACAGGAATGGTTGATTGTAGCCTGAGAGGAGTGAGTTGTTTCATGACAGATTGTCATGATGTGTCACAATCATATTAATTTCTATGGGCCCTAATAGGATGATGGAGTGGACGCAACATGCTTGGCATGAATGGGTCTCATTTGTATAGACTTAATTGATACAACATTTTATATCCTTTAATATGAATCTCTGGACTCCTCTTTGAAAATAACAGGAAAACAATACCTTTTTTTTGCGTCTTATGAGTTTATATGTTTCATTGGGTCACATATTTTATTTGTGTCACACATCCCCTTGCAGGTGGTTGCTTTGTTTTGCTAGAAAATAGAGAATAGATAATAGAAATGCATTCAGTGCTGTCTGTTCTTTCCCTGCAGTTTAAACCATGGGGCGTGGAACCGGACCAACGATGACCGTTCTGTGCTTCAACCCAGGAAACCGCCTTAAAGAAAAATCACAAGACACAGCTCTGAATCACTGACAAAACACGCTGCGGCTCACCTTTACCATAGCAATTTTACACATTTATGTGGAAACTGGATTTTTTTTCCTTTCCGTTTTTGCACAATTCTCCATAGATTTGGCAGTTGAGATAAGATCCTTTATCAACGTTAGATCTGCCTCTCAGATAAAAAAGGATATTGCGCTGTCTTCCTGGCTAAGATTATCTATGTGGAATATAACATTCAGCAGAAAAAGCCCGGAACTAAACCATAATCAGATGTTCATATCACTTTGAGGATCTGTCCCCAGTTCTCACCCTCTTCTGAGCTCCCTGTTATTCTCTACCATGAATCCAAACAGCCTACCTGGATTTTTCCTTATGCTGCTAAGTACCATGCTGGGCCTAAGCATAGGCCTGGAGTTTACTGGCTCTGAAGGTCAGTGGGCTCGCTACCTGCGCTGGGATGCCAGCACCAGAAGCGACATGACGTTTCAGTTCAAGACTTCAGAACCAGAGGGCCTGATGCTCTACTTTGATGATGGCGGATATTGTGACTTTCTGCTTCTCGCTGTATCTGAGGGTAAGCTGCAGCTTCGCATCAGTATCGACTGTGCCGAGACCACCATCACCTCAGATAAGATGGTTAACGACAGCCGCTGGCACTTTGCAGCCATCAACAGGCACAATTTGCGGACTGGCTTGGCCTTGGATGGCCAAACCAAGACGGAAGAGGTGCGGCCTCAGCGGCAGTTCATGAATATTGTCAGTGACCTCTTTCTTGGAGGCCTCCCAGGGGACATCCGCACATCTGCCATCACCCTGCCCTCCGTCCGCGAGCTAGCGCCATTCAAAGGAATTATCACAGACCTCAGTTATGGGAGTAAGCTGCCCACACTTATCAATAGTCAGAAAGTCCGCTTGGAGATGATGGGCCTATGCACAGAGAACCCCTGTGAGAATGGTGGGATCTGCTCACTGGCAGATGGAGAACCCTACTGTGACTGCTCCAGAACTGGATATGTAGGTCGATACTGCACTGAAGGTAAGACGGCTGGCTCCAGAACCTTTCTGTGTCAAGCACGATTGCTGGTTAAAATTTTGAAATAAAAATTCAATGGGATTCCTTACAAATGCAGACCTCAACTAGCATCACATCTGCTGTCTGCTTCCAGGTATAGCGGGGAAAAAAAGATTATATGATTACCCTTCATATTTGCTTTTTTGAATATGTTGCATCGTTAAAATCATCTCATACCATGTGGCTTTAAGCAACGCAATAAATCTCAATACAAGCCCCTGAAAATTAGATTCAATTTCCATAACTGTGTTGCTATTCCCGCTGCTCCTAATGCGATTTGTGCCACACCAAACTTCATTTATGAAATGCCTCGAAAAATGTGCATTGATTGCACAACAGTGTAATCTATATAAAGCAGGAGCATCTATACTCTGACATGTTTGAGAGGTTTATTGCAATTCATGCAGGACACCCAATGAAAATACCGTGGGTTTTGTTGCTCTTACGGCTTTTTAGAACGTCTTCGTATTTCACGTGGGAGTTAAATTGGAGATGATGTTCTCAGCATTTCCTCTCCCTTCACAGTTATTACTTTTGATCAGGCAGTGGTGGATATGGTATTAGCTGATATGACTAAAATTACAATACTGAGTTCTCTTTTTTTCCCCCTATTAAATGTATTCAGATTTTGCAAGGTGCTGCGGGACCTGAAGGTACACACAAAGTTTGGTTGAGAAATAACTTCATGTGTTTTTCTTCTGCTTCTGTGCCAAGGCCATCGCTTCATTTGGAGAGTGTAATGAGATCCAGCTCTTTGAGGATATTCCACCCTATTCTATCATCTTCACACCCTAAAAGCTTTAGTTATTAAAAAAAAAAAAGTTGTTTTTTTCTAACTGATACCTACGTGGTCCGACAAAACTTGCCACTGGTCTTTCCCTTCCTTTTCAGGAAATGTATATTTAAAAAATAATTTCACTATAGACCAAGCTTGCTGCTGCTGCTATTTCATGTTAAAATCTCTCATTGTTCAGAACACCCTGCTGCTTTACAGCCTTGAGATCAGTGCTAGATGATGCCAAAAATAAGTTGCTCTTTTTTTTTGCTATTCCATTCACCACAACACAAAATTTTCGTTTTTTTTTCATATTCAAGAAGGGTAACCTTTTAAATACACAGTTTCAACATAACCTTACTCACTTAACTATTTGTTTATGTGTATGGATTGCAGGAGATCCCTTTGTGTGAACAGACCCATGTCAAATTGCCTCCCCTGCTGACCCACTTCCTGCCTGTCTAAATCAAACTGACATGGCTGAGGGATGACTCCATTTTGCCCGAAATCAGAGGAATGCTCACTGAACGCTAGAGCGCTAATGACGAGCTATTTTAAACTGTATCTAATACAATTAAAATGTTTGTTTTTTTAAATGTCATCTCTGTAGCGTGCCTTTAAAATGTGATTTTTTTTTTCTGTCTTTTGTTTCCTAATACGCACCAAAATTTGCTGATCAAATGAAGCTGTTCGGATGTCAGATCCCGAGTGCTAGCCTGTGGCATTGCCGAGGACAGCACGCGATGTGCTGGTTGCAGAGCAGTCCAGCAAACGGACTGGACTTGACCTCTTTTTGCTTCATCCCATTTGCCCGCTGCCTGTGTCAAACAGTCGATAGAGGAGGAGCAGGAGGCCTGTTGGTCTGAGGGCTGACGGTGGAACTGTGACATCTTTCTGTTAGAAAGGCCGAGGTTTTAAGACGACTCAGTCGGGCGGTGGTCATATCTTAGCTGCAGGGCAGAACAAGTCCAATGTGTGAATTTACCACTGGCCTGTTGTACCCTAATTTGTCACAGAAAATCAGCTGTTGGACAACAAACCACCTCATGCTTACTTCCTTCTTCGTCCTTCTATCCTTCTATTCAGGCATCTGTTCTTCATCTTCCTCCGATTTCAGGCTATAAAAAAAGGGGAGCTAGGGGAGGATAGTCAAGTTAATTCCCCAGCTGAACTGACTGCTGCTCTTTTCTGCTCTCCCATTAACTGATGTGGCTGATTGTTGATTATGCCACAGAGACTGGGAACCATAATTAGGAGGATAATGAGAACAGAGATGGCTAATTTGCCTGGAAAATGCCTGCGCAAACACCGCCGTCAATTCAAACTGTCTGCCGGCAAACTCGTGAAGAGTTCTTTTACTGTTATGGCCACATGTCCACAAGTGGACAAAGTACTTGTTGTTCATGCGGCGCTTGAGCACAGAATGTTTTCAGGGGATGTTCGCACACCTGTCCCGTCAGTATACTGTGATCATGCCGTACATTAATGAGCAATGAAATTAGCAATTTGTCAAATGTGTGAATATGTATATGTTACATTGTCGGATGCAGGAGTCCGGATGCATTTGCATTCACAGTGATGCGTGTGAATGCACGCGGATGCAGGCGAGGCCCTGGAGCTGCTCGTTAAAACGGGCAGATGGCTGACTGGCTGAGTGGACTGGGCCTTGGAAGAGTTTTCCCAGCCGTGTTTTTAATGGTAGCCTGCTAGCTGACTGGCCTAGAAGGGAAAATACAAGGACTGGGCAGAATTCACATGTGTGATGAGAAATGAGAAAATGGGAAAAGTGGGATAAAGCTTCTGTTTGCCACTTCACTGAAAAACATCCTTCTTGTTCCCACACTGGTATACCCCTCTTGTTTTCTCATCTGTCATGAATTAGTGGGGGTCAACCTTCTGCTAAGGCATCATCATTTCACCGCAGTGATAATTATGAAATGGTTCCGTTCTCTGAACGCCTGCAAGCCCTTCCAGAAAAACCACCCAGCTCAGCCCACAGCTTTGCACCATAAACAGTTGGCCATAAAACACATGCTCGGTCTCGCCTCCCGTGTGGATCAGGATGTATCAGTGTGGCTAACTGCGTCATGGCGCATGGAGTGAAACTAGACAGCACTCGCTCTCTGCATGCGTCGACTTTAGTGTGCAGATCTGTAGCTGTAGCTTTGGTACTTGACCTTGTCATTGATCATTCTTAAACTGCTTCTTTAAGCACAGTCATCTTTATTATTCTCCTGCTATTCCTTGTGCAAATATCACTGTCTTTAATAGAAATGATCTGGATGTGAAATCTCTTTCAGTTCAGCTAACTTAGCAGTGGTGACATTATGAAATCTCTTGAATACCTTGTGGTTTTTGTGGTTACATAAAGGTGTGCAGAAGGTCAAGGTTGTTAAGAGCTGCACAGGATTGTTTAATGAATATGTAAAAATGATCATCCATGTCCTCTTTCAGGATTCCACATCCTGCATTTGTAATGAGCAGTTTAAGGACCTCCTTTTTGCTTAAACAAATTTGCAGGGACTCGGTGGAAGGTTAGTAATTGAAGGCTAGGGCAAGCAAACTGTTAAGTAAGTGCTGAAATGGTGCCTTTGGGCTTAGCTTTGGGGATTAATAAACAGACATGGAAAAAATGACAGTTACAATAATCTTACTATAAAAAGTAGGTCAACGAGAAAAAAATGGTGCAGGGACTTGCCTGATTCCAGTGCACGGGGCATTTGTGTCTAGTGCCCATGCTGAAAATTATGCTAGGATTTGAGTGGTGAAGCTGCTGGTAAAATAGAGCCAGGGATTACGCTCGGACCACATGTCCTCCACAGCACATTGGCTTGTTCTGAGCACCGTCGCGACAAGAGAAAAGGTTTTATCTACACGGAAACTGAGCATTTAACACACTCGCACGCACGATATCTGGACGCAAGCATTTGCACAGTCAGGGAAAAAAAATATGTGTACCTGCTGATTCAGGCACATAAATTCAAGCATTAAGCCCCCCCCAGGATCATCTCCTGAGAACTGGAACAGTGCTGCCGTCCATCAGCTGGCTTCTACCCTCCTTTCCCACACTTCCACCCATCGCCCTTCCCTTTCCTCTTCCAATGTCATTTTTCTTGTGTGGGAGGAGAGACAGCATCCATTTTAGACTCCCAAAAGGAGACAGGAGGAAATCTTCACCTCGTCTTCACCATCCCCTGCTGCAGAATTTGCCTCCCTACTCCTCCTCTCGAATGATATATCTGTTGTGGGTTGAGTTTGTTAAATTTAACATTAAACAAGGACTTAAAGCTGTCAGGGAGGCGGGTGGGAAAAAAAATGAAACACGGAAATCCCTGAATGTATCTAGTAGTGGGAAACAGGCCACTCCTCTTTGTAGACTGGGCAGAGATCAAGGCGCATCGCTAAGTCACATTAATATCTGATATCTCGCGTTAGAGCCGATATTTAAAATGTCTGATGTAGTCTGTCTTAATTAAGATGTGTTTAATTTTCCTCTCATCAGTTTTTGATGCTCTTCGGGGGGCACCGATTACAAGCGCGAGTATTCCTATTAGGATGCGAGCTTCAGGTTTGTGACTAAAGAAGAATAATAAATATATAACAGACTCAACTGATGTTGAATCCACTCAGTCATCTGTAATGTTGCCTAAATCACACTGGCATGTCTGATACCCACAAGGTGTCACTGACGGGTGAGCTCTCGGTGAGGATGTTTGCCGCGAGCGATGAAGCTTAACATGCGGCTTTTTTTCTTCTTTTTTTGTAATGTTGCCGTGCTCCACTATTAGCTACACCGGGACTCCCACTGTGAGCATTCTTCTGAGAAACCACAAGGGGCGTGTGATTATGGGTGAGCGATAAGTTGAAGAAGAGGAGATGGAGGAGAAAGGCATGGGTCTGAGAACAAGCAATCCTGCAATCCATAAAACTCACACCATAAATCCTCAGCAGCGTGGATTTATGCATCATTTTACGTGTTCAAGGGACTCTGTGTGATGTGGAATATTATGCTACAATGACAATATTCGAAATGTGGAAGAGTTGTTTGCACAAATGTCGATCTGGATCCCGAGGGGGCGGGACAGATTCAGTTTTATGCCTTTTTCTTTCCACAGGTGTTCACACTGAAATAGTTTACAATCAGACATGTCAAGAGGGCGCCTCTTTGCTCCTTACATGATCGCAAGTGTGTTAGGGGTTTGGTTTTTTTGCATGTGTAGATGCAACATGCAAAAGTGGCTGTAGAGTGTTGCTAATGTGATGCTTCTCTTTGCTCTCTCTCTCTCTCTCCCTCTTTTCCTGACGTTTCCACAGCAGTCCTGAGAAAACCAGGTGAGTCTTGAGGCAAATGAAGTCACAGCTTCAGTTTAACTGCTGCAGCCATTCACGTCCCATCCAGTTATAAGTTATTTATGCATTCACCTTTAAAACGCGAGCAAATTTTTTACCACAAGTTCTGTTTTAACTCTTAGATTTGACCTTTATTCAGTAAACACCCTCCACAGTTACTTTATTTTCACGCAGACTGTTCCTTGTATAAGTCATTTGTCTGTTTCAGTGGAAAGCTTTCAAACGCACTTGGGGAAGCTTTGCCTTTAGTGTGATAGCCATTCTTTGCCATTATGCAAAGCATGCACAGTGACAATACAACTGTAGTATTGGCGTGTTGTGTTTTTTCTCAATTTTTCCTCTCTGTTCTCCTATCTGTTTGATTTTTCTCTTCAAGGCCTCGCACACCTGAAGGCAGAGCAAGGTACTCTTTCCTCTTTCTTTGTAGATATCTCTTTTATTTATTTGTTTTTTAGCTCACTAACCCCTGTGTTGGTTGTGAGCTGTAAATTTACAGTGTGCGCCTGCACTACCTGTCCGTTTGCATTTGCGTGTTGCTGTGCGGCTACTGCAGAGAGGTGGGGTGGGGGTGGGGGGATGACTGTGTGTGTGTGTGTTTGGCGCAAAGGGGTGCACGACAGCATGGCATGTCCCACATCTCACCTTTGTCTCTCGCTGCGCTCGTGTGTGTCCTCAGCCTCGTTTCATCCAGGTCTCTGTGTATTACATAATTGTGTACTACTCTCACTTCCACAGCAAACAAGCAGTGACACGGTCCACTGTGTGTGAGCGGGGATGGTGGGGATGGGGTGAAAAAAACAGGGAAGCTCGGGGGTGGGGTTGGGGCTGGATAAGGAAATCACTGGAATTTGGGGAGACAGCTCAGAGGAGAAAGAAGCTTATCTGGGATAGAGAGGGGGAAAGGGAACAATAAGGATCAAAAAGTGTCAAGGTAAGGTGCATGTAGGAGAAATAGTAGCAGGGTTTGCATTCATATTTGATGAATCTGCAGCAACACAATTTACACTCTACATCCACTGCCAGTGTAAGATAATATTGAAGTCTGGGTGGTGGATGGGTGAAGACAGCAGAGCCCATTTCTGAAGTAGCACATTCATGGAATTTGAATTACTATTACTATGATTAAAATGGACGGAGCCGCTTCCTTTCTGTCGGATCAAATTCAGTAAAGCTGCATTTGAGAATTTATTTTTTGGAATAAGCTTAAAAATATCAGCGTTCACAGGCTCTTAGTTACTCTGCAATTTAGATTTTTTTTCAGATCTCGCTGGCTTGTTGAAAGGGAGTCTGAGACTTATTGTATTTCAAAATCAAATTCAATCTAGCTCTCCAGGAGTCCAAGGTTATTAATTTTGGCATAAAGTAACTGTGACTTTTCTCTAATTGTGCCCAAGTGTTTTCAGTCTTCACTTACCTAAACCAAACTATAACTGTGTGCCGATGTTACAGAGAAAGGATGTTCGTTCTTGTTCTTGGAAACAACATTTGGCCATGGCTTTCAGTCATATGACGATTTCTATCTTCACCGGGTGGAGTTTGCTCAGCTATCATGAGCAAACTATGGTTTATTTACAGTACCGTGCAAAAGTCTTGAGCCACCCATCATTTTTTAAATATTTTGCTTCCAAGGAGCCAGACTTGTCATTTTTTAAAGTAGTCTTGAGCAATAGTTCTCCAGGTCTTTCTTTGGACAATAGCTGCTTTTACACCCAGTTTCAGTCCAGTCCTTGTACCTGAGCATTTTCACAGCAATGTTTTTTGTTTGTTAATCCACTTAACAAATCTATGGACCTGAATGAATCATTCAAACATAAAAGCACCTACTGACCTGTGTTGTGTCTGCACATAATGAATAACTTAGCAAACAACCCATTTTTAACTCTATTAGCAGCAGTTTGTCACAAAAACATACATTTTTTGAGAGTTTAGACACTCTTGAGGAAAAAAGGTAGTTATCCCAAATAGTGACTTAGAAAAATATAAAGAAATGACTTTTGCACAGTTCTGCATATATACTTCAGCCAAAACTATCCATGACAAATAGCCAGCAAAAACCTTAGCCGTAGACCTCAACTCTATTAAAACAACACACAACGGCATAACCAAAATGAAAACTGGAAAAAGAATTGTTGAGATTTTGAAGTGTCAGTTGTGTGCTGCCCGTGTGCGCTTCTCCCATTACTGCACAATTTGCATGATTGTCGACATGTTGCATGCAAGTGTCACAGGCTTTATGTAGACTAACAATAGCTTAAACCTACTTTTTGTTGTCTTTTTCTGGTGCTCTGCCTTGGATGACACTCTTCCTTCTTTTGTCTCTACGGATCCTTTCTCCTCTCCAAAAACTCTAGGTAGAAGCAAAGGTACAGCAAATCCTTTTTTCCCTACTTTTCTTTCATCTAAGCTGCGAGAGCTCTCTCTGTGTGTTTACATTTATGGGCTGAATTTTCACTGCCACTTATTTTTAATTCACTTTGAGTGATTATTTAATGTATTCATTTGCTCATTGTGGGAGAGTGCCAGGAAAGTCACAGGACCTGATGCTTTCCAGCTAACGAGCGCTCACAGTTATCGTTGCGTGAACGATGAATGAGTGAGTGGAGAGATGAGAGAGGGTGGAAAGAAACACAGTGTCAGTACCGCATACTAAATGAGTCTCTCTTAATTATCACCGTTAAATATAAATGATGAGAAAAAATGGATTAATCATTGTCTTAGCAAGCAGTAAATATTAATAATAGCCTGTCTGTGTGAAGATGCATGTGTTGTGACAGTTCTGTGTCTCGGAAAAAAAAGAGTAATTGGTGAATTTGACCTAACATTTAACTTCATTTAAATGAGGCCATAGAAGCAACCTCTGTGTAGTGCAATTGTGCAGACAATATTCTCATTATACATTGATCAAAGCCATGTGGCCTGTTCTTGTTAGTTGTGTGTGTTTGTGCATTTTTACAGGATGTCCTGCCACGTTTGTGTGCTTCTCTGCGTCATCTTGATTGATATCAGTTTTAAAGAAAATAGCATATTTTCTAATTTAAAGTAGCTTGCATGAGATGTAGTCATGTGCACAAGTGTCCCATGTTCACAACAGTGGATTGGTTTGATTGATTGTGAGCCCGCCTTCTTAGCTACTGTTGACAAACCTTATCAGTCTTTCTGTTCTTGCACGTTGCATATTGCCGTTTGCTCTAATAACGGGGGCGACTTTGACACTTGAAATTTCGAGTTATTTTGGAATCAGTCAGTCCTTGCTTTCAGCAGAGGTAAGCAACAGCAGGTTTTCTCATTTTTAGTCTGCAGTCATTCAATTTACTGACTAAAATGACTGCAGGCAATTTGATCAGCTTAGTAGATTTGATCAGCACTGCTTGGCTAATTAAGCTAACGGTAGCTCCTTGTAATTAACACGGCTTGGTGTTAAAATTTCATAAAGAGAGTCTTGTAAAAAGGATCTGAAAGAAGGGCTATTTTGCTCATTTGCACCTTCAAATTTTCGTTTGTAGCTTTGCATGGTTAACAGTTCAAAAATAATCCTCATTTTTCTTTCACTGGGTTTTTGTGCAGTCCCACAGTTCATCCTCTGTTTTAGTTCCTCTCCCTCAAAACCCCTGCTCACAGACAGCACACACAAACAGAGCTGTGTGCCATGTTCAATATGAGCATCCACCCTTTTAACAGTATATGTACTATACTGGTACCCTTTATATTTACCCTTGCCTTCATGTATCATATGGTCAGTCTGAGGCTACACGTTCCTAAAGACAGTAGGCAAAAATATAGCATCCTACATGAAAAAGGCTTTCTGGATGAAACTTTGACAAACTTGACACAAACGTCCTCAAATCCATCAGTTCAGTCTGTCTCCTAAACTCTGATAGCGGTCAGGATCGGTTTTCACACGGTGGAAAAATGTTACACAGTGGATGTGAACAACCTGTAATCTTACAAAGTGATGCAATCTAGTGATTTCCTTGGTCTTGGATATGATGCTGGGTTTCTGCTCTATGTAGTAAGCAGACAAACACACTATATACCATCACTTATATTTTGCTTTTGTCTTCTTGGGCCACAGTAAACTCCATACCCCCCACTGTTTTGATACAGAGTTGATAGTTCTGCAACTTCCATCACATCTTTAAAAAACCCAATTCCAATAAAGTTAGGACACTCTGTAAAATTACAAAAAAAAAAAAAAAGACCTCAGAAATCCATAGTTTGTTCAACTGAGCTGACAGATAGTGAATTTTGAAAGTTTGCCTGAGCCAATGCAGAGATTTCCAGGACAGAATCCTCCCTGTTATCTATACAGTGCAGTCTGACTGCCCAAAGATAACAGGCATCTAACATTGATAATTACTGTCCACTGTGCACAGAGATTCCTCCATAATTTCTGAGCCTTTTGATTATGTTCTGTATACGATGATATAGTCAAAGTCGTTGCAATTTCACGTTGAGGAACATTTTTCTAAGGTTGTTTTATAGTTTTGGATGCAGTTTTTTTCCCCCAGATTGTCGAACCTTTGTCCATTTTTATGTCAAGGGGTGTGCTGTGGCAGGCAGGAGGAAGGACCCAAACGCAGGACTCGTACACGAAGGAGTAAACTCAAAATGGCAGCTTTATTGCTGGAGAAACATGTAATACAAGAAAGCTAAACTAGAAACTCAAAACATGAAGCCCAAACTAGAAAAACAAAACCGGAAACAGAGAACCAGAAGCATGGAAGAAACACACAGCACAGTGAGGGGATGACACAACAACAGAGAGAGGGAAACAAAGGGCTTAAATACACAAGGGACTAATGAGGGAATTTGAAACAGGAGGGAATCACAGCTGGGACTAATCAGATATCACGAGCTGAGGAGGAAGCAAAACTGAATGCGCTGACATAGGACAAGGACTATCAAAGTAAAACAGGAAGCACAAGACAGGCACAGAGACACGGACTTGACACTGAAACATCAGGAGCAGAAGGACAGGAGAAGAAAACTGCGACATGAGACACGACTGACTGGGGAACATGAAAATAAACATGAAGACAGAACTAAACCTACACTAAACATGGGGGGCACAGGAACAACACCCCAGAACTAGAAACCACGAAACACTGAAGAACTATAGAGCTAGAAATTACAAAAGACAGAACAATGAGAAAACTACTAAATTACGATATATAAAATAATTAAAACATAAGCACTGGGTCACCAGACTCAGGACCAATGTTCCCTCTAAGCTGTGCGTGTGCGCAATTGCGCACTGCTGGCACGGTCTCTGCGCACAGAAAATCTGCGTTGCGCACAAAAAAAAATCTAACCTGAATTGAAATTAAAATTTCTCCTTTGTTCTCCTTTATCTCATAGTGGACACAAATTATTTTTTGGAGTGGCACAAATAATTTGTTTGGCATCAAATTTGATGCAGAACAGCTGATTGTTCTGTAAATAGTTTGAAATGTTTATTTAAAAAACACCTTGGCTGCATTTTTAGGTAAACAGCTGCAAAAAACTTTGTTGTTTGCATAAGTCAGTTACGTTTTTGAAGAAGTAACTATATAATTAATTGCCCAACATTGGTCATTATATACTGTATTTTGCAGACAGAGAGTTACAGGACTCTCTCCCAGACCACAGACTCATAATACAAGTCAGAGCTTTATAAAAGAAAAAAAAAGAAAGAAAGAAAAAAAAAGAAAGTTGTGTTTTCAAAATTGGAGTTCAAGTTATTTTTCCTTCCAATAGTGTTAACATACTACACAGGTCATGAACAAGATTTTTTTTTAATTTTCATTGTAAGTGGGCTAAATCAGTTAATTAAAAGTAGTCTAACATGAATGTAAATGCTGTAATTTGATTATTTTAATAAACCATCTAACCTGGATGGATTAGATGCTGGCGTGACCACAGTGCACACGTCTGCTGTTGCTCACAGTGGTCCAAGGGACCGCTCAGGGAGTTTGTGTGTTCGCTCAGACACATGAAAAATTAGAGGGAACATTGCTCAGGACCATGACATTTTACCTCGGAGAAGCTCTGCTTCTCTAAGATACTCTTTTAGTACCATATCACATCATATTACTGATTGTTGGAAATTAACCTAATTAGTTGCTAAATGTGTCTCTGTTGTTTTTTTTATCTTTCCATCCTTTTGTCGCCCCATCTCAACTTTTTTTGAGACATCAAAGTCAAAAAAACTTTATTTATCCCCAAGGGGCAATTAAGATAGACATGTTGCTGTTATCAAATTCAAAATGAGCTAATAAATATTCTGTTTTTGCTTACAGTTTACACCGGCTCCCAACTTTTTTATATCTGGGGTTTTATGGGAAGACGTCTACTGCCTGCAGTGTCTAAATGGTAGTTCTGATTGGGTAGTCATTGTTTTGATGTGACTCTATGTGAGCAGTTCAATATCACCAATTTCCCGGGACAGTAATGTATCTGCTGACTTTTTACACAGATGGAATTACAATGAAGCTTCAGTGTAATGTGTTTGATTTACCCATTGCCTATTAGACTGACTTTTCCCTGTGTATGGGCTAAAACTGAATTCCCCTGCATTTATATCACTTAAGCAAAATAGGTTGTAATGTCTATGTAGTTAGAAATCCTAAAGCAATTCAGTTGTTAGCTCTGTTGCACAACAGAAGGAGCCCAATATGATACACGGGACTTTCTATGTAACTCCCTTGAGGATTTTATTTTCCTCCCACAATCTGAGGGCATGTCAGTCAGATGGACTGATGATTTAAAGTTACTAATAGGTGTAAGTGGGACTATTGTCTCTTGACTTGTGTGACATATGAATCAATATGTAGCCTTTTAATCAAGGAATGCTTAAACATGATACAATATGACTCTAAAACTGAGACAGCAGCCAAGCCAGTGTTCACATTACACTGTGATGAGTAAAATGAGGACATGCCACGGTCCCAGTGTTATTAGATCCATGTCTCTGCAGTAGTGTGTGTGTGTGTGTGTGTGTGTGTGTGTGTGTGTGTGTGTGTGTGTGTGTGTGTGTGTGTGTGTGTGTGCTGTAAATGGCACAGCGGTCAAAGGGCACAGTAAACAGGAGGCTGGGGAAAATAGACTACACAAAAGACCCGAGTCGACCACAGAAAAAAAAGGAGGAAAAAAGAAAAATGAGAGCTGCATCCAAAGGGGCCAGGCGAGAGTGTCAGTGTTGCAAGATTATATATTTGTAATGAAAAATGTGGAGCACCTTGTCATCCCTCTACTCAGATCTGGGGCTGATATTGCACGTAACCGTTAAGCCATCTATAGGGAAAGTTTTAGTCTCTTGCAATCCAAGAGAACCCCATTGTTCTTGGCTCAGAGATGCAACTTTTTGATGCATAGCATAAGTTGACATGGCAAACTTTTTTATATGCTATGGCAGTGGACTGTGCTCCAGTTAGTAACATTGCTCTAGTTAGCAAAATGCTGAACTTCAGGCTACAGATATTTTCAGATTTGAGTGCCTCGTTTATCTAATTAATGTAAATGTGTGGTGAAGATTTATTCTTATGAGCAACTTTATTACTGAATTTAACCTATTTTGTCTTTGGGAGATGGAAAATAGGGCAGCATTTATAACAATCCAATTTCAGTCATACTTTTATGTCATCCAGATAATGAGCTTATGATGACTCAAAGGAGACGCCATAATGTTCATTGTTGGTTTCAATATTTTGAGTTTGGTTATCTGTAGATAGTAACTGTGCTTCAGCTGCCAGACACATCAGCTGTTACATGTATCACATCAACACTTGAGGTGTTAATGTCAATCACAGATTGAATGTGTGCTATGTTTATTAACACGTCGAAGTAACACGTTGAAACAAGGGTTATTTTCTACTGTGTTACTTTAACGCTTAGCTGTACAATGAACAAAATTTATACCCTTAATGGTGCAGTAATTATTCCACAAGATCCTATTTTTAACAGAGAACAACCACTCAGTACATTCAGTTCCCTTTTACATGATGATTTTTTCCCCTATGTCTCATGAGAGGTGTGCCTCCATCCAGACATCTGGTGTTCATCTGGTGGTAACAGTATCAATATCAGAGATGAGACTGCAAGGCAGATTGCACGTTTCACTACCTGGCTTTTCTCTGAGTTTTAAGAATGTTAAAGCCCAAATGAATTGTATTCGAATCCAGGCACACACTTAAGAGAGACAGAATATTTTCACAGTTTGTAATAAATGCAATGTAAAGTTGATTCTGTTCACAATTTTCATGGGCAAAATTTCTAGTCAAAGGGTGGAAGTTGTCTGATACAGTGACCTTAAGAGCTCATCTCACCTTTATGGGGATGATGTGGTTTTGTTGGTTTCACTGGGCAGTGACCTCCAGCTCGTACTGGGGAAATTGATGCTTGAGTTTGCAGCAGCTGGAGTGAGAATTAGTACTTCAACGTACAGGAACTTTGAAGTGCTAACTTTGAGGTCAGGCACGAGTTACTGTTCTAGTTGGAGGACTTGTTGATGATTGAGGGGAGAATGGAGAGATGGATTGATGTGGGGTCAGCAGTGATGTAGACTTTGTACTGGTCTGTTGTGGTGAGTTGAGCCGATGGTGAAAACAAAGCTGTCGATTTACTGGTTGATCTACTTTCCTACACACACCTGTAGTCGTGATCTCTGGGTGGCTGGGCTTCATCCTATATGGACAGGGTAAAGAGCTAGGTGTTTGGGAGGGACTCAGAGTCGAGCCTTTAGTCCTCCACATCGAACGCAGCCAGTTGATGTGGTTCAGGCATCTAACCAGGTGCCTCTCAGGAGCTGGTGTTGTAGGCATCTCGCACGAGGAGGAGGCCCTGAGGCAGAGCCAGGACATGCTGCAGAGATTACATCTCTTGGCTGGCTTGGGAATGTCTTGGTGCCCCCCCCCCCCGGAAGAGCTGAAGGAGGTAGCTGGGGAGAGGGAGGTCTGGGCATTTCTGCTTACACTGCTGCCCCTGTGACCCTGGACCTTGGTAAGTGGCAGTAAATGGATGGATGGCAATCCAAAGGTGATAATAATACATCCGACATTACTACAGGCTATTGGACAGAACTGAAATGTGCCAGATTTTTTTTTCTATAATTGCACTCCCAGTACTGTGAATGATCCTGAAAAGGCTACTGGCTTTTTCTGTAATGAAACAGTATGGACAGAGCGCAGGCACAGCTACAGTAGCTTGTCCCCATTGCCAAGTTGTCAGCGGTCCACTTTAGAGAGCAGTTAGAGTCCTTGGAGAGCGGGAGAGCGAGAGAAAGGAGTTCAGCCCAAGTCTAATCCCTCAGCATGAAGGCTTAGGACTGAGAACTTATTCTCCACTTCTGGAGTCACTCTCCCTAATTATCCCCTCAAAGTCCTGCCGCAGACTTCCAACTGACAAGATTTTTGCTTTCTGCCTCTGCGGCACTCATTCTGTTTCTATCTCCTCTGTATATACACTCTCTCCCTGCACGTCACCGTTTACTTGATTCCTTCTTTCTCAGTTGGCCTCTCTGCCTTTGTCCCACCCCATTCATCTCTGTCTGCCTCGGTATCCTAGCCTTTCTCACTTTTGCTCTCCTCATCTTCCTCTTAGCTTTCTCTTCTGTTTCTCTACTTCAAAGTCACGTGGGCGTCACGTGTCTCAAATCACAGTCAGGCTTAAGATGGGAGTGCTTACTGCTGCCCACAGATGCTGCCAGGCTTCAGTGGCATTTATGAAGAGCTCTGTCCATACGCCTCTTAGCTTTTTGGTTTGGTCACCGGACTCGGACAGTACTACACCAGAGTACTCTAGTAGTCGCAGTGGTTTCAGAAAATACTGTAACTATACCTTCAGCACTCATGTAAGATTTATTTTAAACGTTAAAGGGCAGAAAAAAGATTGTATTTTTGCTTCAGAACAAATTTGCAGTGTATGTGTTTTTTTTTCTATTGCTGTGTTGTGTTGCATTACTTGATATGTCAGTCCAAGGAATGATTACATTTCTCCTCTTCTGAGTGGTTGATGTGTCTTGATGCTTGAAAATTTGTGAGTGACATATAATGAAACATTGATTCGTGTCAGGATGTTGTGGGTAGGCGAGTTAACACAGTGGGTGCTGGTGTTTTGAGACAAGTCATGAGCTGCCACTGAATGCCGGACTTATTGAATCATTTGAACATTTTCTTTTTCACTGGCTCCAGCATCAGCTCTCAATTGCTGTCACCTGAATCAGTGCTGGTTAAGTATGAGGGGCAATAAGGCTAGCAGGTTGTGGCTAAGTAAGCCGCTGCAAGCCACAACCTGTGACGCAAGGGAGTGTAGATCTGAGGGTAATGTCGGCACAGCTTAAGTTGTACGTTTGCAAGAAATTTCATGCTGAAATAATAATAGCAGACATGGAACCAATGGGCTAACATGCACCTGCTCTTATTCATGTAATTCCCAAATCGAGAACTATATGAATTAATTATCCCAGTATAAGTGCTATTAGGGAATGACATTAACAATACCCGCTGTTTTCATAAAAAAGACACTTTAACCCCAGCTGCTTTTACTGGTGGAAGCTTGAGTCATTTATGTTTTATATTAAAGCTATTATTGATATAATCACACTCAGATTTGTCAGCGTTAAACAGGAAAGATTATTCTGATGTAGTTAGGTTAGCTTAAATAATGTGAAGTGATAAATACTGTTTTACATCTTTAAAAATACAATCATGTGAAAAAGAAAGTTTTTCACTGGACTCTGTGCACTCTTGCTGCTTCCATAGGAATGAGAAGGGTAAGGAGCAGCCAGGTACTGCTAATCAAATGTACTTAATCAAATGATCATTAGCAAAAATTCTAGCAGTTTGCTGGTCTGGAGCATGGAGCAAGTGTGTTACTTCAGTGCCACAGTCTTCCCAGAAATGACATGCCAGCAAATTTAACTCAAAACTGTACTGTGCAATGCTCAGAGAAACTGTGAAAAAAACAAAACAAAGAGCTACGTTTCAGTCTCTACACACCTCAGTTAGCATGTTTACTGTTAAACTTTAAGGCAATACAATGAAAAAAGACTGAACAAGTGACTTGTTTGGAAAGGTTGCCAGGAGGAGACCAGCAGTTCTCAAATGATAAATATAAAATATTGGCTGAAAATGATTGAAATGACAAAAAAAGAAAAGAGTCAAAATGTTGTAATGGCTCAGTCGAAGTCCAGACCTCAAACTGATTAAAACGCTAAACTGGGACCTTAAGAAAGTTGTGCATAGATGAATATCTACAACCTTCAAGTGAAGGAGGTGAAGGAACGTTATACAGAGGAGTGGACCAACATTCCTCCAGTGATAGTCAAACAGGAAACAGTTACTTCAAGTTATTGCTGCTAAAAGTGGTTCTACAAGACACTGACTGATGGATCTACTTAGTTTTTACACAGGACAGGAGTCACTGGACAACATACTGTTTAACATGGCTGTAACTTACAATCCAAACTACTGCAGTTGGTAAAGTTGGCCAACCCCCGAGAATGTTGTTCAATGGGAACATAAGAACCAGTCCACTTGGAGTCTGTAGATAAATCTGATTTTCTGTCATTGATCGATATCCTTTTTAGCGGTCTATCTGTGGACTTTTGAGATGAAAGTTTAGACGAGGGTTTTCCATTAAAATTAAAACATATTTTGTATTTGCTCTCTAAAAATGTGTTGGATTAATTTTTCCCCTTGTGAAATATCAAAGCTCAAGTTTTGGACAAATAATTCAAAACGTGCATTGAAAATTCATTAGACAGATGAAGTTTAACTAAAAGATTTTGAAATTATTGTGGTGTTGGCACATGTGTGAAAAATGTGTTAAGAGAACTTATGTGCTAAGAGCTGGGAAGGGAATATTACTGTATTTTACAGTCCTTTTTAGGGAAACACTTTGGGGAGCAAGGAGAAAACTCTGAGGATCTCCCTGAATGCTATATTTTACTGAAGCAAATTGACATTAAATTGATTTTCTGCTTCTAAAAAAAGTAAGGCAGAAAACTTGACCTAACTTTACCCAGTCCTTTACTGACTGATGGCACGTTGGAAAATGAAACACTTGTCCTTTCTTGTCCTTTGTAATGCATGGCACCAACAGGCAATGCATGTCATCGGAGGCCTGGTTCATTCCCATCCATGCCACATAGACAACGGCTGGGAGTTTTCCTGTCATGCTTCAGACGCTGGATTCAGAGCACCAGCTGTCACTTATTGGCCTTGGCGTGCGTTGGCTGTTCTGTTGATAAATAGCTATTTACGGACAGACGCTCACCCTGAAATTGAGTTTAACTTTGCCCATCCTCATTACTCAATCCAAAACTACACCACAACCCTCAAGGTGGGTTTCAAAGTTGCTACAAATTGAGGCCACTGGTCCAATTAAATTTCAGCACTGACCGGCTGCTCCTCAAAGCAGTCAGGAAATATGAGTAGTAAATGGAGACCTTCTCTTCTATACCTGTGGCTTTCCTCCCGCAGCTCATTGTTTCTAAAAGAGGCTGATTGGCTGGGCTAAAACCAAAAAAATATCTGGGAGTCGTAACATAAATGGCTCAAAACTCCAACTGAAAGTGGAAGCAACAAGCAAATTCTGTTCAAGGATCAAAGGCATTAAAAGATTTGTTTCTAGAATCTGAGAGCATTGATTGTGCCTTTTAATTTCCGTTGCATGCTTTCTCCCATTTCTCTCCACATATCGTTTTCTATGCTTTGCCATTTCCTTCATTTCTCTCATACTCTTGTTTCACTCTGTTACTTTGGCCTTTTGTTTTCCATTTAGTTTAAATCATCCTCTTGTCGTGTTATTTCTCCTCTCTCGCCCTATTTCTCCATTTCCTGCATCTCCGGTTCCCCCAGACGTTGGGCAAAACTAAAAAAAGTCAGCTACAGTGCAAACTTCTAACTCACTGATGTCATTACGATATTTGGTAGCCTTTCCCTCCTTCTTTTTGCTTTCCTCTCTGTCTCTCCCTGCTGCTGACCTCTGGGATCAACCGAGCAAAACTGATTCCCACTTTTTCACGGATCACCAGTACGTCAGCGGTTACACAACAGCGAGCGAGAGAGAGCGAGAGAGAGTGAATGCAAATATGCAACTGACGTATTTGTCCATCTTTATTTGTGTCGCTGTTTATCACCGTGAGAAATTTGCTTTTGGTTAAGCCTCGCTCTCATCACAGTAGTTAGTGAATTGTGATTATTAGCTGGCACGTGCAAAATGTGCACTGTTTCCTCTCCGTGACCAGTGAAAGATCAGCTGACACGTTACATAAATTCAGTACAACACATCTGCAAATATATACATGCAAATTGAAAACATCCTTATCATTCTTCCAAAGTCCGATTCGTCGACCACGTGATTTAACTTAAACTGCATGCTTGTCCGGCTCAGGCAATCTGTCAGAAGTAGGTCAAATCATATCTTGTGTAAAATAAATAAATAAATAAATACTGGAGTACGAGTTCACATTGGGCTGAAATCTAAGGGATGCTGTGCATTGTTTGCGAAGTGCATGAGATCTTACAAGTGGGATTTATGCGAAGAACTAGGTTAAGATGTGGCTTGAAGGGCTGTATTGTGAGAGCGTAAGTATGAGTGCAGGAAGGCTTAGGAATATGCAGGAGCGAGTGCGTCTGTGCAGAGCGTTGTGTGATCGTGCAGACGGGTGACATGTGTAGATGTGATGGCTGCAGCCATGCATAGATGTTCACACCAGGGAGAAAGTAAACAAACATGGCAGCAGAACGGTTTACAAAAGCAGCAACCACTGCTAGAGCACGTTGCCTCTTTCTTTCCCTTCTCCCTCCTATTATTGTTTAATTCTTCCCCCCGTTTCCGGTTGTCCTTGGCTCAGGCAGTAATTTTTTCATGTGTTGTTTGTTAGTTTGTAAAAATCACAAGGTTAAGAAACTGCTAAAAAAGATTTCAGTGAAACGTGGTAAAATATTTAATTGAAAACTGCAGTGTGTGAAAAATTTGAGTGGTGGTTACAAACAGCTCTTTTCTGCTTTGGTTCTTTGATTTATTATTTATTTTTGGGGGGAGGGATGAAGAAAACAGGGAATAGATTTCCCAAAATGCAGTTTGGAAACCACTGGCTATCAGTTGATGATAATTTGCCTTTTAATTAGCTTTCTGCATTCATAAACTGCTATATGTAACTAGTTCTTAAGTTTCTTTTTGAAAAAAACAACAACAACAAAATTCTCACTGTGGCCTATTTTAGGTTTGATTGCTGTAATTTAAAATTACAACCAAATTTAGAGCTCTTGTGCACAGACCATGACTCAAACATAGCTCACTCTGCTTTATGTGGTGCATTGGATTAAAGAGGAACAGGTCTTACCACATGCAGTTATATGAAAGAAAACATTTTCAAAGGACTCTCTGCAGTCTTCTGAGAAACAAAGTATTCCCCGTGATTTAATAGCTTCTAGAACCACCTTTAACAGCAATAACTTGAAGTAATATTTTCTGTATGACTTTATCAGTCTCTCACATCGTTGTGGAGGAGTTTTAGCTCACTCTTCTTGACAGTGTTGCTGTAGTTCATTCACGTTTGGGAAAATTCATATATACACAGCTCTCTTAAGGTCCCAGCACTCCATTTCAGTCAGGCTGAGGTCTGGAGCATCACAAGACTGTGATTCTTTTATTTTTCAGCCATCCAGTTGGAGATTTGGTGACCCAGTATCAGCCGAGCTTTAGCTGTCAGACAGATGGCCTCACATTTGGCTCTAGATTACCTTGGTACACAGAGATGTTCATGGTGGACTCAATGACTGCAAGGTGGCCAGGACCAGCGGTTGCAAAACAAGTCAAAATCAATACCCCTCCAATACTGCTGACAGTTGGCATGAGGTGTTTGGCCGGATATGCTGTGTTTGGCTTTTTCCAGATGTGGTGTTATGCATTATGGCCAAATGTCTCCAGTGGGGCCATGTTTGTGTTTTTTAAACAGAAAAGGGGCTTTTTCCTAGCAGTCCTTCCAAACAAGCCATACTTCCATACAGACTGTACATGAACGTTATCATTTAACATCCTCACTGAGGCCTGTGCAGTCTTCTGGTCACACTTGCTGATGATCAGTTAATCAGTTGCACTTGATTAGCAGTGCCTGGCTGCTGCTTACCCTCTTCATTTCTGCATCATATGCGTCCTAGCTTTCATAAGTATGAGGTCCAGATTTTTATGTTATGTCAATACTGGACTTTTTGGCATGTTTTTAAATCAGTTTTTTTCTGTTTCTTTCTTTTTTTCTATGTATAACTCTTTACGCCTATGAAATGTAGTAGATTTTTCATGATTTTAGAATCATATTTGCACATATCTGTATGAACGCTTATGTGTGTGTATGATGATGAAGTGTAGTGCTCATGCAGTGTGTTTCCTGCAGTCTTCTAACACAGAGGAGTCTACAAAGGCGCTGTCTCAATTTAAAAACATTTTCTATCCTGGCTGGTGAAATTTTGACCCATGAACCATGAAGGCAGAGAGCTAATGGAAATGTGACTTCTATTAACTGCGGAGTTACAAAGTAAGCGATATGAAATGTTAAAAAGGTGAAATGAAAGAACAATTTTTTATACTAACCAAGGGCATAGTTATTTTAGATTAAGAATAAAAACCTTTAAAGTGACACCATCTGGAGACAATGAATATTCTGAGAGTCTTGATAATATCTGATGTCTTTTTAGGCCAGTGTGACTGAAACGAAATACACGACACCGGTGACGCCCTGCTCACCCCTTTTCTGTGACAAAATAAGCAAATTCCAGTTGATTCGATTAACCATACCACCGGTTTGTTACGTAAGCGGATTCCAAGAGAAAGGTTCAGAGTGCTAAAACAGAAAAACTCAGGCAGTTAATATTGGCTACGCAAACATCTGTGCCCACGTGTTTAATTTGCCTCCGAGACGATGATAATTGGCTATACAGTAACTCCAGAGATTGTGCACAATGCAGAGAAATTATCTTCAGTCACATTTTTCTTTTATAATCATGCCCTCAATTAACTGGGCTGTCGAGATGTCTGAAGGAGCCATGTGACTCAAAAAAGACGTCCAGCATATGCTTAGAACAGAAGTGAAAGAGGATCTCTAACCCTCCACCACCACTACCCCCCCCCCTTCAGAATGAGACATGGTAGAAGCCATGTAGCAGGCAAATGCCCTTGCTCTGGTTGAGCCATTATGCAGATGATATGCTAATGAAGTCATCTGATTTGATTCTGCTTAGGGTGCGCTGCACTGGGGGGAAGATAATCAAGCGTTGATCAGCTCCCAGTACTGCACTCGCTGTGTGCTCGTGTGTGTGTGTGTGTGTGTGTGTGTGTGTGTGTGTGTGTGTGTGTGTGTGTGTGTGTGTGCAGTCATGTCCTATGCTGGTTGGCTTCGGGAGAGAGAAAATATATTTGGTTACTACACACACTGACTGCTTTACTGCGTTTAAACACATCAGTGACTTTTTGGTTGGATGTTGCTGCTGCTGGAAACTGCACCATCAGCGGGGCTGTGGGTAGGACGCCAGAAAATCTTCAGTACTCACAACCTGTTTGTATGTGTTACTTACATTTTTCTTTTGGTATTTATTTATTCAGCTAATTCCATGCTATTTACTAAAAGTCTAAAGGTTGTTTCATAGCCTTTTCTGAAGTACAATCTAAAAAAATATATTTTAGTGGAATGGTAGCTCTTTCTGGAGGACTGTCAAATCTCAAAATATTGCAAATGTCAACCAAAATAGAGTACATAAAGCTTTGCGAGACGTTTCCAGATTCAAATCTAGGAGCTAACAAAATGCTTTGACTTATAAATGTATAAACTTAAACATATACACATATATGTTTAAGGATGCAGTCTCCATCGCACTGCACTCTGTCCTCTCACACCTGGACAACAACAACACCTACGCCAGAATGCTGTTTATAGACTTCAGTTCAGCGTTCAATACAATCCTCCCCTCACAACTCATCAGGAAACTGACAGACCTGGGCATCAGTTCCCTCATGTGTAAATGGTTACTGGACTTCCTGACCAACCGCCCCCAACATGTCCGGCTGGATAACCACTGCTCATCAACAATGACATCTACAGGAAGCAGTGTCTGAAAAGGGCTGGGAAAGTCATCAAAGACCCCAGTCACCCATCACATGGACTCTTGGCCCTCCTGCCCTCTGGGAGGCGCTACAGGAGCCTCCAGACTAAGACCACCAGGTACCGGAACAGCTTCTTCCCTACAGCTGTCAGACTCCTGAACTCTGCCTCCTGACATCTGACCCACGTTAAAATAATGGACTGAACATACACACACCCACAACCACTAGCACTTTATATAGCCTCTGTAGAAAGTAGCCACATATTTCACTTATCTTAACTGCACTACTTAATAATTTTGTATAAACAATCATTCTGTACAATACAATAATTATAATTCTACAACTGTTTACAACTGTTTATAACTTGCATATTTCTGTATAGCTTTATATTTCATATTTCTGTATAGTTTCATATTTATATCCTGTTCATAGCCTGTACAAAGCTTGTATACCCACTACAGCCTGTACATACTCATAGTTATAGCATTTTCATAACATACCTTCATACTGTGTACATTGTAACATACCCATAATAGACCCATTTCTGTAATATATCTATATACCTATATTATTGCTAATATATATTTTGTAATATATCTATATCGTGGCTAAAACACTTCTGGATGGATGCACACTGCATTTTGTTGCCTTGTACTTGTGACATGTGCAATGACAGTAAAGTTGAATTCTATTCTATTCTATTCTATTCTATATATCAGCTGAAACATTACAAATTCTGATGGGTGATGTGAACAACATCGATCATCTTGTTGCGATGCAGTGTTGTGCTGTAGTCTGGCATTATGTTGCTGTTAGTTTGACACAGCTATGCTGCAGAACAACTCTAGGAACATGACAGAGAGCCCAAGCTGTCTGCCTGCCCTCCCAGCTGCACAGTTTCCAATCCAGTTAAACAACCAGACCAAGTTCTGGTGCCCAGAGGTCTGAGCTGTTTTTCTCGCATGGGCACACCTAAGTAAGTACGTAAGTAAGTCAAATTTGTATTGCTGAAAAAAATATAATGAATATTTTAAAACCACATCAGATCTCAATGGGAAAAAAATAATGCTGCATGTCTATACTGATATGGCCTCGGTTGTGTGTTAGGAATGGAAGGATTCCGGAAGGATGGAAATGATACAGAGGGCTGAATTCAATACACTCAGAAAATCAAATTGGACAAATAATGTGGCGAGCTAGCCAAGTTTACCTGCAGCAACTCAAAATTGTACTCAGTATTTTGTTGGGCCCCCACATGCTTGTTTTTATGCCTAACAACATTCGTCCCAATATTGTCCCAATGTTTCATTCATTGTTGGGGCAATGAAGCTGGACATTGTCATGCACTAAGAGGAACCCAGGACACACTGCACCAGCTTATGCTTTGACAATGGGTCCAAGGATTTGATCCTGATAACTAAAGGTAGTCTGGGTGCCTTTGCCGAGGCCTTAGAGGTCTGTGTGTCCCTCCATGGATAAGCCTCCCCAGACCATCACTGACCCACCACCAAACTGGTCTGGGGTGGCTGTAGCTCAGGAGGTAGATCAGGTCCTCTACTGATTGGAAGGTTGGTGGTTCAATCCCTGGCGCCTCCTAGTCTGCATGCCAAATATCCTATTAACCCCAAGGTGCTCTCCATCAGAATATGAACGTTAGATATTATAAAGCACTTGAAAGCATACAAGACTGTTCTTGTGTGAATGGGTGAATGTGGCATGTTGCTTGGAGTACTCCAGTAGAAGTAGAGTAGAAAAGCACTCTATAAGAATCAGTCCATTTACCATCAAGCTGAACGATGTTACAGACAGCATAGCAGCTTCTGTGCAACCTCTGGTCCAGGAATCACCTCATGCTACTAGTACTGACATTGACCCTACCAAATGCAAATCTAGTGAAGAAACAGTCTGAAAGGATAAGTAGGGAAAAATGTCAGTTGCCTCCACCTGTAAAACCATTATTGTTTTGGGAGTTGTCTCATTGTTGGCCCTCTACTGCACTTGATAATAATTTCATTAACACCAAAGCAGCTGAAACTGATCAACAACCCTCTCTGCTACTTAACGGACCAGATCAATATCCCAGAAGTTGAACTGACTTGATGCATTACTCTGATTAAAAAGTGTTCCTTTATTTGTTTATTTATTTTGGGCACTATATTAGGAGGGTAGTTTCTTTTTTAAAAAATCATCTGTGTACTTTAGTATGCATGTTGGGAAATACAAATCTGTAGCCTTTCACAGGCTATAAACTTGATTTTACAAAATACTGTTAGATTCATCACTTGAATACTATTTTCTATTTTGATAGATTGTCACATCGAACCTATCCTGAGATTAAAATCCAGCATGTGCACCAAATTTTAACCATAGGACATGAACTCCCTCACTATCATTGATGCATTCGAATTTCTAAAAAATACAGAGAGCATGACTTCAGTGTCCTCAGTGGTAGCTACAGCCCTAGTGCTGTCACAACAAATATACTAAGAGGACTCGACTGCGAGGCTCTGGTATTTATTTATTTCTTACAGTTCAGCTGCTTCAGCTTCTCCTGTCTCTGAATGATTTTTCTTACTTTTGCTTCGGATTTCGCTGTCTTCTCTCCCTTCCCGGTGCTCGTTTCACCTCTGCAGTTCCTCCTTTTGTCTGTCCTCGCTTTCATCTCTGCGTCCCTTTTCTCCCGCTCATTCTCTTGTCACTCTTTCACCCTCACTCATTAGTCACACACCCACCTCCACAATTCCTCTTGTTCGGCTGTCAAACACTCATCAGTTCACTTTGTGTTTTTCACCCCCACACGCGTCTCTCATTCCACCCCGTCTTTTTCTTCGTCACCTCTTTTTCTTTCTTTTTTTTATAAAATGTGAAAATAGCAATTAAATCATCCATCTCATTCTTTAAAAATCTATTTTCGTGATCTCCCACTTTAAAAACTATTACTTTTCCAGTTTAGCTAAAGTTCAGCACCAGTTTGCAACACTCCTCTATCTCCCCCTGCCACTCTTTCCCGTTTCCACTGCACTACCTGTTCCCAATCCCGTCTCGTCCTAGCTCTGACCCTGCCCCGAGCCTTAAGTAAACATAACATCCTTTCACTCTTTCATCTTTTCTCATTTTTTTTCGGTTTGAATGTCGCTGAGCAGATAATGGATTCAACTTGCATGTTCTCGTAGGCGAATCTCAAAGCGCTGCAGCGCACCCATTAACCCCGATTGCCTCAGCGTCTGACTCGGGGTCCTCAAAGAGACTCGCAGACGCATTTGATCCCATTTGAGCATCATCTTCCCTTTCAGAAAAGCTGCTCGGACGAACACATCTTATTGATCTCCACTGCCCTGCACTCGCACGGCGTGACAGATCTGTAAGAGGCAATAATTGCTCTGGTAATTGGCTGATCAGTTACATGGAAATTTGCTGAGCTGACACAGTTACTGGAACATGTTTAAACAGGTGTGGGTCTTTGTGGGCTTCCTTTTATGTGAGAGATGACACGCTGGGGATTCTTTCTAATTTCAGATCACACACTATAACATTCATTAAAAGCACAGTTTGGGGTGGGGGGTGATTAATAGAAATATTGAATTATATTTTACTTCTTAATGAGATTTACTGTTTCGCATATTTTCTTTTTCTTTCTTGGGAGCAGGTGCTGCTCTCTGTTCAGGTATTCTTTTTTACTTACGAAGGGGGCTGCAGTGTGTTTTAAAGAATAAGCGTGATAATATTTTGTGTGCCTCTTACAGTGAACAATTTTTAGAAAAAAACAAATCCCAAACCAGCAAGTTCATCAAGATTCAACTATGTAGCCAAAGCTTAATTGGAGCTTAAATTGGATTTCTCTGTGCCACAGAGTTTCATTGTTATGCAGCAGCTATTAAAACTACACCACCTGAGCCACACAGTTGCATTGGGTGACATGTCCTTTTCTTGTATCGTAAACACACTCTAGTGTTTCAGACACATGGCTGAAAGTAGTCTCTAACAAATACACTCTTTTGTTCTGCTTGAGTAACACTAGCTTAAAAACTCCACTCCAGCTGGTTCAGGAACATATTCAACCTTATTAAAAAATAAAAGCACATAATCGAGACCAAAGCTATTTGGCCATTTAAGCAATCTTTTCTCTCTAGGCTGAGCACATTCAATTTGAAGTAAAGTAATGGATACTTGAATAGTGTAAGTGAATATTACGTTAAAGGGTTCGATTTAACTTTAATAGACTTTAAAGTATAATCTGTTATTTTACATTATTGGACCAAATGTGCATGGCCACACTTGTTAATCTTAGAATTCAGTTAGTTTTAGTCCTATCTACATAGGTGTGTAAAATAAAGCTCCCAGTCATGCACTCTGCTTTTACAAACATTGGTGAAAAAAAGGGTTTCTTTACAGAGTTCAGTGAATTTGAGCGTGATGTTATCACAGGATATCACCGTTTCAACAAGTTAAGTGGTGACATTTGTTTCCTCCTACATATTCTGCGATCAGCTTTAAGTGGCATTAATGCAAAGTGGAAGTTTGCATTGTAAAAGGAAAAGTCACCATCGCTCTGCTGCTTTAATATCTGCAGAGTTACAAACATCAGCACAGAAACTGTGTGCCGGGAGCTTCATGGCATGAGTCTCTATGCCCAAACAGCTCAGTTAGCTGTAATGTGTAGGTGTGCCTGTACTTTTATGCATGTAGCGTGCTTTACTGGACATTTGCAAACCATTTTTTGCTAAACTTTTGTTTTTTTAAATATGATTTTTTTTGTGCAATTTTTGTTACATAAGTACAATGTAAAATGTTAAATTTGATGAAATCTGTGAAATTTCCATGATTGGTATATATTCAGTTTATACCAAGCATATTTTTCCTAATTACTAATTACTTGAAAAGATAAATCCTTGATTTGATATTTTCACTGCATTTTATTAAAAATTATTGAGGACACAGAATCGTTTCTTGAATGTACAGAAAAATATTTCTATGCTGTTATAACAGCCCCATCGCCTGAGTGATTTTATTTATGTCCTGTTCTTGTAGTGAAATGAAATAAAAAGGGTTGGTTATAGCCTCACTGGTAAATGCACTACTGAATACCACTGGTGCTTATCGCCTGTCAGAACAACTTCAACTAAAGGTTCACCCACAGGCTTACTCCTAATGTAACAATCATGCTTTCTCCTTACATGTAGTCAGTGCTACTGTTGTTCCATGATTGTTATTTCCTCACCTTTAACACTGCCGGATGGCTCTATAGATACATGTGACGATGCTGGTGTAGCTCTGTGAGTTCATGAGTGTAAACAGCAGAGCTCGTTCTTGTGAGTGATCAATAACTCTTTAAAGCATAACAGCATCACTATGCAACCGAGTGGGGCAAGAGTGGGGTAGTCATGGAGGAAGATGGGTCCGTAGGCTTGTGTTTTGCTAAAGCTGTGTGTGTGTGTGTGTGTGTGTGTGTGCGTGCGTATGTGCGTGTGTGCGTGTGTCTACAGAGACATTAGAGGCTAAAAGTAGGTGATGGACTCATGAAGGGAATACTTGTCTCTAACAGTGGCTAACAGACCTGCTGGGTGAGGCACTGGAGAACAGATCTGACCTTCTTCTGACCTACGCTGTGGAATGTTCACACCATGCAGTGATGAATGACGTGTGCACAGACGTGTTAACTTGTCAAAGTATGATCATCTATGTCCTTGAACATGCTAGGCAGAGAGACGTCTGCTTATGCGTATGTATGACTGAGCGAGCGCCTTGCTGAATTATAGAGTATGTTTGCTTTTTAACAGATCAGCAGAAGAGGTGATGCCACAGTCAATGTCACAGCCTTCATGCATAATTGCTCCACTTTGTCATTGCCAAGGGCTGGGCAGAGCCACATCTGATTGCTTCCCCCTTTTCTCCTTCACTCTGTGTCTTTTCATCTCTCCCCTTCAGTCTGTATTCTCATTAGGCTTATTAACTTATCCTGCAGAGACAGACAGAGCGAGACAGACAAAGAGCGAGCATATTGAGTACACTGGAGTCAAAACGAGCAGTCTGCACAGGGTGTCTTTTAAAGGTGCTCTACAGAAAGAGATACGTCACAGCATAAACCAAGAATAGCATCTTAAATCTAAATTAAGTCATGTATGACGCCATGTCTGCTACAGCAGACCTGGTGTGTGTGTGTGTGTGTGTGTGTGTGTGTGTGTGTGTGTGTGTGTGTGTGTGTGTGTGTGTGTGTGTGTGTGTGTGTGTGTGTGTGTGTGTGTGTGATAGAGCGGGCATAAGCGTGCGGGTGCAGCAGTGTTTATTTGCAAGAGCTTACCTGTTGGCACGTGAGTGATGATAGTAAGAAGACACTGAGCCGCAGAAAGCTTACCCCATCTGTGGTGCTGAGAGGTCACTGTTAGCCGCTGACTCACTGCCTGCTACTGGTTAAAAATGAATAAGAAAAAAAAAGAAAGCGCACTGCAACTTTCTGGAATGACATGTTTTGGTAACAGTTTATATTTATATATTTCCGCATGAAAGATAGATGCCTTGCTTTCCATTAAGGTACTGATGTACTTCATATGAATGTGTCATATGAAGCTCAGATAACAGGTACAAACAGATGATTTTTTTCAGTGTGTATCTGTGACGGGATGACCCAGCTCTGAAAGGCCCGCAGTGAGTGAAGTTGGAGTGTCTCATAGTTAAATGATGGGCCCCTTTCGGGCACTCAGAAGGCTTTGAAACACTAAGTAATTGGTTTTCCTGGCAGAATGGGGCCACAGCTATGGCTTTGGGCCAGTGTGAGCTCCACTGTAGCTCAGTACTTGTCAGGGACTAAACACAGGGTAGAGGTTCAGTAAGAATTGGAAAATATAAGTCATGTAAATACCTAGATTAAACAAAAATTGAATAAATAATTACATATCTGTTCACTATTAAGAAAAAGACCTAATATTAATATTGCTGTAAGTTATTACAAAGCATTTACACTTACTAAGCCTTACATAGGATCTAAAAGTGTGGATGATGGACTGCCTCCGGTCTCCTGTGTGCCTCAGGACTGCATTGCCACGACACTGTAACATGGCGAGTGTGTGTGCACAGTAATGACTGAATGCCAAGAACATGGCTCGGATATGCACACACACAGAAACACATGCACACAGATTTAGCTACTCAGTGTTTGTCCTTAAAAAGTCCCAGTTCAGCAGGCTTCTCTAACATTCACTCTGATAAACACACACACACACGTACTGTACTTACATCCCCAGGTCTCTCAGCTGATAAATTTTCCCATACTTGTGTGTGTGTGTGTACACATGTTCATTTTTGTATGTTTGTGGGCAGATGCAGTGGAGCTGGCTGGCTGCAGCTAAAGGCTGGCTGGCCTCAGGCACAGCAAAAGCTTAATATATAAATTGGCCTACATGCCATGAACTCTGCTGGGAGACTGTCAAGGGCTAATTTTTGAGGCTGATAGAGTTGTGTGGTAAAGACATGGGGAGGGGCACTATAAAGCTTTTTATGAATTGCACTCATCTCTTTTGCTCTTCTGTTTCTGCATCAGTGCTTTTATAATTCAAAAAAGGATATATAACACAATGCATATATTCTTCTTTCAGTTGCCACAGTGGATAGATCTCTATGTTCGATTTGTGGGTTTTTTGTTGTTGTTTTTTTTTTTTTCTTGATGCAACCCTCCGAGGAATTTGTGTCTCCTCCTTGTCCATGGAAAGTAAATACAATGCCCTAACATGTATTTTTATGCTATGGCTTTAAAAGCTAAACAGAAGATGGATTTCAATGCAAACCACCTCATCTTTGGTGTGTACCATCATGCCATTGTGAACCTGCTCGCGGTGCGTTGAAGGGCAGAACATTTTTAAGCGACACCAAAACAACTGTCCCTTACCACCTGAGCTACCAGCCAAATACGTCCCTGCAGAAGGGTCCAGCAGTCATGCAAATATGGTCAGAATGGGACTTCCAGACAGCAATGCAAACATATTAGGCATGTTGGCAGTGGTGCAACACTCCACAAAGAGGTAGTCAAATGTGAATTGGATATGTTGGCTCTTTATAGGCTCTTTATATTTTCTCTGTTTTCTCACTGATTAAGAAAAAAAATGTTTATACATTCATCAAAACATTGAACATGATCAGGCTGTGCATGTTTTTCAGTCGAATATTGCAAATAGGAAGCCAGCGTATTTCTACATGTGCCCTCCAAATCCTTGACATCAAGGGCAAATCACTGTCCTCACTGACCCTTGGCACTGACAAAGCTTGGTGTGATTTAACCAAGTATTGTGTAGTGTCATCTTTAAAGGGCTTGTGAAGCTCTGATTTTCCTCCATGACTTTCAGCCCTTGGTTACTAATGGGTTGTCTGTCAAGATCTCACTTTGAAACATTCTTTCAAAGCATTTCCAAATTGATGGAGCCTTTTAGTGGAAGACTTCTGTTTAATCCACAGGGTTGTAGCTAATTTGTGCAAAAAGTTGGGAAACTTAGTTATTTGATGTGCAGCAGTTACACTTTTAGCTTTGGATCCCTTCTCGTCTTTCCCTTTATCCCTTTCAACATTAATGCTGTCCTGTAAAGTGGAAAAGGTGAATGTCTTCACATTGAATAGAGAAAGAATGCACATATGTATGTAAGGGTAAATAAACAGACAGCTTTAAAAGTTGTCTCAACTGGGCGGCTGATTTGCCTCCTTAATGCCTGTCGGAATGGTGTTTGTCTCTCGCTAAGAATATTTGATGAAAGCTGCATTCCTAACTTACCTAAGCGGAAGAGTGAGTGAGAAGTATGTAGACGATCATCATGGGACTGTGTGGGAGTGCAGTTTGTAATATAAAGTGGTCCAAGGCCATTTAGAGCTCCATATACTGTATGTAAGCAGAGGAACTTGAAAATCAATTACGAAATATACTGGAAGTCAGAGCAGTCTGACTATAACTGGCCTCACGTGATCCCTGTTTTCTCTCGGCTGGTTGGCTTTCCAGAAGCAAAGTTGTGAATCAGCTGAAGGCATCAATAGAATGTTTTGGAAGGAGTGTGAATAATGTATTATTTAGTCTGTTTGACATAAAGGTGCGCATTATTTTCTCTGCAACATCTCAGATAAAAAAGGTCAAACTTTCAAGGATTTTCTAGTAGGTTTCACAGTCTGAGCTGTATGCATCAGCTCACGGCGTAACACACAATCACAACTACAACTCCTAGCCTGCAATGCAAAGCACTGATCTCATGAATGTGTTTCACCATAGATCAGCAGCCACACAAATACCGACTCCTCAGATTATTTTTTTACAGTTTGTAGAGGGATGATCTCTAGCTCAAGGCTTTTTCTGGTGCAAACGTTTAAGCCGCGTCTCACCCCGTTCCAAATTTTCTGAAAATCCTTGTTTTCCACAGTGGATAGAAATAGGAGACCTCTGGCAATATAAGGGACGACGCTGTCAGTTCAGCTTGACGCCTGTCAGATGTTCCCTGTTTGGGTCTTGAGGAGGAACAGAAGCTGCTTGACAACAGATTCCCGTTCTTGACCGTAAA